>NW_010334882.1:0-22883 GCF_000700745.2 Antrostomus carolinensis | reverse complement strand
ACCCAGGTGCAGGACCTTGCATTTGGCTTTCCCTTGTTCTGAATATTTGAAAATTTCAGCCAAAAGAATCCCACTATTTCTGCAAACAAAGCTAGTGAAAATATGTTGTTTTGCTCATTTAAAAAAAATGCGTTGATGTTTGAAAATCATGTATGTCTGCTACTTTGTACTTTAAAACAAGGTTATAAAATTTGCCAGACACTTCTTATCCATTTTTGTGAGTATTTGCCCAGACTGAAGACTTAAAAACCATGGAGAGACTTAGGTTTTAACAACTACATTTCCACAGTTCCTCAACCCCAGGGCTTACATTTGCAGATGCAATGCAAATGTTTTGAACACACAAAGCTATGCAATTCTAGCACTGAAAAATTATGACTTGAACATACAGATGTGCTGTATACATGGTAGAACTTTCTCACATACACAACTCGTCTGATGCTATAATATTTTAAAAATGGGCTATGTATACACATAAAAATGTATCTCAGGTAGACTACGCTGTATCACTAGGAGAAAGAAATATTTGGCTACCAGTTTCTTAAAAAGATGCCATATAAAGAACTTCAGAAAAAATGCATGATCTCTATTTTGACATAGTTGAAGTGATTAGCATATTAATGTGTAATAGCTTCTGGGAAGTATTTGGACGCCAGTCAGCCCTGGTAATTCTGTAAATATTTCAATGAGTCCATTAAGCATGAGCAATATAAGGAGAAAATGAAATGCCTATAATGCAAGTTATGGACAGGTACTGAACAAGTGGAGAGGGCAATGAATAAATGTGATGAGTTAACCTTGGCTGCCTGTCAGGTGTCCACCAAGCTGCTCTCTCACTTCCACTCCTCAACAGGAAAGGATACTCACCAATTACTGTCATGGGCAAGACAGACTCAACTTGAGGAAATTAATTAATTTATTGCCAATTAATAACAGAGTAGGACAGTGAGAAATAAAAACAAAACTAAAACCACCTTCTCCCCACCTACTCTCTTCCAAGGTTCAACTTCACTTCAGTCCCAGCTCTTGCTTGCTCACTTCTACTTGCCCACCAGCAGCTCAGTGGGAAGGGGAATGGGTGTTGTGGTCAGTTTGTAAGACTTTTGCCACTCCTTCCTCCTTACAGTCTTCTCCTGCTTCAGTGTGGGACCTTCTCATGGACTGCAGTTCTACAAGAACTGCACCAGCATGGGTCCTTTCCTTGGGGTACACTCCTTCAGGAACAGAAGGCTCCAGAAAACCTTCTTCTGCATGGGCTTCTCTCCATGGGCTGCTGCTCCTGCCAGAAGCCTACTCCAGTGTGGGGTCCTCCATAAGATGCAGCTGGATATCTGCTCCACTGTGGTGCTCCGTGGGCTGCACAGGACAACCTGCCTCACCATGGTCTTTCACCATGAGCTACAGGGGAATCTCTGCTCTGATGCCTGGAACATCTCCTCACCCTCTTCCTTCACAGACCTTAGTGTCTGCAGGGCTGTTCTCTCACATTTTTCTCACTTGTTACTACCAAAATGCTAATTAATTCTGGAGGGGAATGGGAAGGGAAAGGGGAGTGTGCTTGTGTTTGATCTTCATCTTAGTCAATATGCTCTCAGGCACTCAAGAGTTGTTTCTAGAGGGCAACAGAGTCCACTCTCTTATTAGATAACTTTGATTACTGATAGAAATTGCACATGCAAGATCTTGCCCTGGTTTCTCTCTAGCCTGCCTTCTCTTTATGCAGTCTTTAACTTAACCCTACATGTTCCCCAGAACACAGCTTTCAACCCCATGAAACTCCCATATTTGCCATTTTTTTGAGAGATGAAGACTAAGTGAAGTAATTAGGCAAAACCCTGCTGTGACACTACCTAATAAATTTATCATGCTATGTATTGAGAATCCCCCTCCCCAGTTTCTCAGTGTCTAACACAACAATCCTTGCAGACAGATTCTCTGATCTATTGTGCAGATTCAACTGAGTTTGAGTTTGAATTCAGTTGTACTGGTAACTATACCTAAACTGTGGACTAATTCAGGCTACGCTGGAAGCAGAACTTTATTGTATTCAAGCTCGGTAATGTCCTGTGAAGAGGGATGGTTTATACAGTACCTGCAGGTTTTCTAATTATATATCACAAGACTCTGAAATT
This sequence comes from Antrostomus carolinensis, assembly GCF_000700745.2. Taxonomy (NCBI): domain Eukaryota; kingdom Metazoa; phylum Chordata; class Aves; order Caprimulgiformes; family Caprimulgidae; genus Antrostomus; species Antrostomus carolinensis. The sequence goes on along the minus strand of NW_010334882.1, from coordinate 20,751 downwards.
ATCTAATAGCAGAAGGATTTCAGTCTGCCCTTCTGCTTCTTTGCATGTTTTTTTAACAAAAGCACCAATAACTGCCTGTTCCCTACTACAATGAAGATGGCTGTCCTGTGACCAAAAGGGCTGTTCAGTGCTCCCTTCATTTATATAACTGAATAGATTGTAAAGCTGATCAATTCACTAAAAAGGGAATTGAACTCCAGTTGCAATTGTTCTCTTTTTAATCCTGGCTTGTTTCTCCGCATTTCCCACATAATAACAGCCTACACTCTGTTAGAAATGTCGTTGTTCTGATTTCTTAGCCACTCCACTGAGGCACTGAATTGAGAGATTGTTCTAATTACTAGTGATGAAAATGTCCAAGTGGACTTGGATATATGCAATACATTTACACACTTATTTATTCCACCTCATTCTAAAAATGCTTAGATGCTTTAAGTTTTCACTTTTTGCACATATGTAATTGATGGAATTTTCATTCTTTTGTTAACAGTCACAAAAACAATGTAAGCATGAATGCTTCTACAAAGCACATATGGTGTATTGAAATTGGTGTATTTTATTAGTGTTTGAGGGACAGAAGCACCTGAAACCTCACCTTATTTTTACCTAAAGGCAACTGAAAGATATCACTTGTCTGAGAACTCGGTCCAAGCTTTCTTTTTTCTTTTCTTTAAAGACAAATGAAACACTTGATAACAATTCATCTCAGTGGTTGCTCTTGCTGTTCTCACCATTTCATACAAGGGAGTGGGCTGTAATGGGCTGTAAAATTTTCTTTGGGGATGTATAGTAATGGATATATTTAATAGAATTACACTGTTGGAGCTTATAACTTCTAATTTGGCCAGGCACTGTTAGTGCTAAATGCTTCATTGTGGCAGTCTTGGCATGGGGGGTGGGGGTGGGGAGGAAAGAAGTGGAAATCAAAGTATCAAAAGCTAAGTTATGCTATTGCAACACAGCAATCTCCCCCTTTTCATGGAAGTTAGAAATACAATTTTTATTTCTCATTTCCTAATGTACAGCACTGTTCCTATAGCCCCACACAGAGCATTGCTTTATTTTTCACTACAACTGAATGAGCATTCCTCTTGCATTCAGACTTCTAACATAAATGCTCATAAAAAGCTAATGTGAACTAGCAAAGAAACTCAACAGGCACAGAATCTGAAAATAATTTAGGTTTTTTTCCTCCCAAATTTACTAGATTTTAAATGCCCTTTTATGTCCTTTATTTTGTTGCCAAAGCATTTCTGCAAGGCTACCAATGGGCAGTGTTGCTTTTCTGCATGATTTCCAAGTTAATTCTTTGCTCTCAAAAAGAAATGCAGTTATTTCTTTACTCTGGGGGAAAAAAAAAATCACAATATGAGCGGTGAGATGATAGGGATAATTAGACTAAATAGTGGTATAGAACACAATGGGAAAAATATCTTTTATGAAGACCACCTGTCTACTCATTTTTGTAGCCTGAATGATGTTTTGTTTTGTTCAGGGAAACAAATTCACTTAATAAAATCCAAAACACAGATGGCAGCTGCTAGAAAAAAACAACACAAGATTTTGTTGCAAAGGGTATATAAGTGATCTGAGCTCTGAATGGAAGAAAGAAAAATTTCCTCTCTCTCTGTCAATAGTGCTGTTTTCCAAGAGCTCTCTCTCAAACAGCCTGGGATTTAGCTAAGAGCAGCAATTCCAGTCCTGAGTGTTAGAAATAAGGCTTTATTTCATGTCACTCTAAGCTGTTTCTTATGTATATTTTTTCATGCATCTTCATTATTTTATTGTAAATAATTTGAAAAATAAAGCCTGAACCTACATAGTATTTATTTAGTTTACTTTAAAATGGATTGGGAGAAAATTCTTAAATTTCCAATCCTCTTACAGATTCAAATGCATACTTTAGTGCAAAAATACATAATCACTTAAGAAAATATATCAAATTCTCTTTTTTTAGATGTTGCTGTCCTTTATTAGAGTAAGTCCATATCTCAGTTTTAATTCAAATCTACAGCAAATGTTGACATCCTCATTTGGCCAAAAATATAGCATGAGCTATCTAAAATAATAGTAAAAGCAAGAGTTATTCAGAGAATTATTGAAGAAAAAAAAAATTACATATTCACAGTCTCTTCTTGGAAAATCCACAAAACCATAAAAATAGGTTTGTTATGAATTCAGTCTGGCTCTGCTCAGGAGCTTAGGAAGACAGGGGCTTGACTGAGGATATTTCTAGATGACAGGTCAGAAGCACACAAGGTATCTCAGTCTGCTTTCTATCTGGCCTAAGTCCTTCAAACACATTTATCTAAATATGCAGCTTAACTGGGAGGATAAAAAAAAAAAAAAAGACTGTGAACAGCCAATTACTTTAATGGTTTAGATACCGAAATAATCTTCTAAAGACAGTTATCTTTCAAGGAATTAAAATTTAAGTAATGTTGGGGGCCTACTTGATCATTTTCCCTTAGAAAGGGAACCTCTGCCATGGGAATCTTACCTGTCCTCAGAGAGGAGGGCAGATGCTTACAGCACCGCTATTCCTCCAGAAAAACAGATCCCCACTCAGAGAGATCAAATTAATTTGAAGCTTCTTTTGAAGCATTCATTTATAGCTTCTAGAACATGTGAATTTCTAGTGACTAGAGCACACATATTAATATTATGCACTCTAAATATTTCAGCCAACCAAAGAATGGAGTTGAAAGTAACTTCACCATTTAAGGCAATTTCCCCATAATATATATGGCTTACAAATCCTGTCAGGTTGCTACACTCCCTTGTGTTATTAAGACTAAGACTAAGTCTATTAAATTAGGAGTGGCACGTGGTATGTTAATACTAGACGTCCTCCTGTCTTACATGCAAGGGATGACAAAGTCAGTTCTCTCCAGCTTCAGAGTTCTGAAGTTACACCTTTTCTTCCAGTCAGCACTCTGAAGACTGAAAAAAATCTGAACACACAGTTACTCTCATCACCAGCATCTGTTTGAGAAAATATTACCTCCTTTGAGGTAATAGCAGCAGGTATCTTCTTGTTTGACAACATCTCCACTGAGAGATTTTTATTGCTGAGCATCTCTGATAGCACAGCACGTTGGTCCCTTGTCTTGCCCTTCATTCATTGTATTGGCAAACAAAAATACAATGCATTTAACTGAGCAAAATCTGAGGTCCGCAATCAGAAAATGACTCAATTTACTATATGTTTTAAGAAGCAGACAGCTTGTGCTTCATACAAAATAATGTAATAGGCTGCATGCCATTTCATAAAATGAAAGCTCGATTAGAATGGCATTGCACAGAAAAGAGCCTGGTTTGGTACTACTCTGTGCTTAAACAGTGGATCCCTTTGTCCAACATCATGAATCCACTAGAATCTATCACAAAGACAGAAAGACTTTTAGTAGTATGGCTGTTAATTAAGGCATCAATAAAACAAATAATAGACATTTCAGAAAGATTATTTAGCTATTTAAACTTATTGTAATTTGATTTTTTTGAAAGGAAATTGTAACACCAGACTTCTAAAATGAAGAAAGCACAATGCTCTAAATACCAATAGAGTAAAATTACTATCTAAATGCTTTTATGAAGACTCTTCAAGGGAGTTTTAAGGTAATAATAACCTGGAATTTAAGTATCTTCAGAATTTTCTTACTAGACTGACAATTTTTGTTGACAGATTATTAATGAGCCTATCACCTCTGCCAAAGAACCGTACTGATATGATAGCATAATATTGGTAAAACAGAGCATTTATATTGGGACATATACTCTTCCTCTTTATATACATATGTGTGTCTGCATGTACATACCTGTGTATATGCAGTGTCTGCAGCATGATGCCTCATGCACATGTTGTTATGGACAAGCAGGTAAGAAATTAACTGAACAGATGGACCACAAGATGGGTAGAAAACCAGCTAACCTGCTGGACTCGAAGTTCACCTGGCAGCTGGTCATCACTGGAGTTTGTCAGGGTAGATACTGGGTCCAACACTATTCAATAACTTTAGAAATTACCTGGGTGACAAGAGTGGCTGCACCCTCACCAAGTTTATGAGTGACACCAAAGTGGAAGGAGAGATAGATAAGCTAGAAAGAAGAGCCACCACACAGAAACATGTAAACTAGTTGGAAGACTGGGACAAGAAGATTTGTATGAGGTTTAACAAAGATAAATGTGATCTCCTGAATAATTGCACACAGCAGTATGAGCTAGGGTCTGACTGTCAGGAGAGCAGCTCTTTGGAAAAGGCCCTGGGGGTCCTGGTACACAGCAATCTGAATATGAGCCAGCAGGCAAACGTGTCCCAGACTGCATCAACAGGAGTACAGCCAGCTGATGGAGTGATGTGGAATTGTCCCATCTGTCCTGCACTTGTTAGGCCAAACCTGAAACACTGTATCCTGTTCTGCTCTATCCAGTCCTGGTCTCCTCAGTTCAGCAGAGACATGGAAAATTCCAAGAGTCCAGTGGAGAGCCACCAAATGAACAGAGGGTTGGAGAAGCTGACATAGGAAGAAAGGTTGCTGTAATCGGCTGTGTTCAGCCTAGAGAAGAGAAGGCTCAGGAGGATCTAACCACAGTCTTGCAATATGTAAAAGGTAGTCACAGAGCAGACAAGAGACACTCTTTTCACGAGGATGCCTAGTGATACTGGAGGATTGAGACAGAGAGTGAAGCAGGAATACATAATTTACAAAACAGTCTAAACCCATCATAATCTAAAGTGATATATCAAGTGCTTCTATGCAGTAATGCAAATGCTTCTGAGACTGTACTTATCAACCCTGTATTAACAAAGAAGATTGCTAAAATACAAGATAACATCTGTTGGGCTGAGACTGAATACTGACCATTTTGGATCCTAGGTTGTAGCTAACTTAGGGAGCAAAATGAAGCAAAGCCAGATCTCTAGGAACTGAAAATAAGAGCAAGCTGCTACTTGATCATGCTCAGAATCTTGGAAATACATAGACAGCTGAAGTGAAGCTGCAACACAGGGCAATGAACTCTTTCTTTACATATTGTTGCAGCAGATATAACGTGTTATATGAAGGATGGGAATTTCTATATTAAAATATCGTCACTTGAGCAATGTAATATAATGAGTCAAGTTAACTGAGGTACTTGACACTTCAGTTTACCTCTTTCCAAAATTCTTTTTTTCCAGCAGACTTAAGCAAGCATAGCTTTAGCCATAGCCTAGATTCTTCTCTGGTGGCCAACCATGCCTCCTTTCTGTCTGAGTAGCATAGTAAGTCCCTGACATCCTATGCTACTCAGGTTAATGGTACCAATTTATTTTTTCCTCTGATCAACACCCGCTAACAGACTGAAATGATAAATGCAAATCTGCCACACTGCTGACTACAGCACTACTCTGTGTTTTCAATTTTTAAAGGCCTATGAGAGAGAAGGAATTCCTCATGTCTGAAGTCACAAGATGGCACACACATCTTTCCACTACTACAGAGAATGGAACACGAATTTCATCAAAACCCAAAAAACGTTTGCATGTGTACTTTCCTAAAATGGTGCACAGAGGTTCTAATTATGCAAAACAAAATTAAAATCAAGCACTGCAAATAAGTCAGTACAATTACATAGATGGGACACTCACAGATATGGTTTAGTAAGTGGATAGGTATGGTTGGACTCTATAATCTCAAAGGTCTTTTCCAACCAGGAGATTCTATGATTCTGTTACCTGAAAACTTTTAAATGAAGTCTTATGTTCCATAAAACTTACTCTCCTTCTGAAATAGTGCCAGCTTCTTCATATTTGAAAGAAGAATGCAAAGGGGCTGCTTGAAGCTATAGATAAAAAATAGATGATGCTCTTCCCAATGGAAAAGTAGTAAGTGATTTACAAGCACAGCAAAATGAAGGAAATCTGTGCTAAGAAGCTGTATGGAACTAGGATTTCACATAAAAAGCAAGTGCTATTCTGTTTAAATTTGTAAATGATCACTGGATTTCTGGGTCAGTGCCCATTCCTGAGTTAGAATAACTTTTGACACATTTTAAAGTGTTACTCATGCTACTACCAAGAGAACACAGGAAAAAGAAAGCTTTCAATACAAAAAACCCTAATCGCTTTCTCTAATGTTACATTAAGCAAACAGTCCCTGCACATTTGAAACTATAAAAGACATGGTAAATTAATATTAATAGGTTAGACTTTACTCAGTTACAAAGGAAAGTATTTTATTTCCTGGTTCATTTTTAAGTAAAGTCACAAACTGCAGTAAATATTCTCCTGAGTCCAGGCAAAGATTTCCTTTCCAAGCATGAGAGAAAGAAATCTGCATTATATTCAGCCTAGCAAGGCCACAAATGAGGTCCTGAAACATATGAATTTCATGAATAAGAGAAATATTTTTTTTACTACTTTCAAGCTTCATTTTCTTAAACATACCTTTGCATTAAAGAGTGAAAAGCTAAGAAACACAGACATTAGTCAAGCAAGGAATGACAAAGTTACTTCCAGTTACTTAGCATCTCCTGCAGTATGAGCCAGAAAGTTGTTTTAATTTCCATCATAGCACTGTTGTGAAAAGCCCAAGTCAGCACATTGCTGAAAAATCCTGTAAGTGGAAAGGGAACATTTTGTAAGAAATCATCTTCTCTCACAGCAAAGGAACTCCTTCTGAGAGCAGAGGACGCTCTGTCATCACCAAGAATGATAACACTAAGCTGAGAGAGAACAGCACCACCCTGAAAGAGCAATTTCTGAAAAGAGTCATGGACAGATCTTTTCCAGCTCCTTTTCAGACAATTTCCAAACAGACAGCCTACAGTCTGCTCCTAGAGGCTGCCTCTATGAGATCATGCAGCTTTTGAGAAGTTTTCTATGCTTTTCAGTTCTGTCCCAGTATGAGATTTCACTTAGAAATTTTGTCCCAGAAGTGTAGATTAGGGACATATTTAAGGGATTCTTAGGGTAGACTAGTCAGATCCCCATGAGAAACTTCATTATTACATACACACACACACACACACACACACACACTCTTTACACTGATATGCTACATGAGAATGTGCACAAGATGCAGTCCTGAGTCTTATTCTATGCATATACAAACCCTGTTCCTATTCCTATCACATAGTCTCTGTTGTCTTTACCAGAAGGTACATAATTTGCCAGATTTGAATAAGCTTAACAGTTCAAGCATGTTGGAGTCCACCTAGACTGTTGCCACACTATGCTACAGTCACAATTCTCCATGAAGCAATGCCACTGAATCTCTGCAGCACAACATATAGTTTAACTCCTGACAGTGCTCACCTGAGCCAGTATTTTGTTCTTGCTTGTTCATGTCACTTTTAACAATTAACTGGTTTTATGATTCTCTTCAGAGACTATTTTGGCATCTAAACTGTCATTTAGATAATCAAACCTAAATTGTATTTACAAGTATTCAAAGAGAATTATTTCATTGTAACCACTGAAAAAAATACGGATGCAAAACCCAGAACCTGTATTCCCCCTTCTCAACAAATATCCCAGCTGGTCCCCCAGATTGCTTTTTTTCTGCTCCCTTCCTCAAGATCTGCATTCTTGATTGTACAGGGACCCTGTAAGCTCAGCAGAGGGAATAGGAAGTGCAGGGCAGTTGGGGTATTCAGAGTGGGGTTAAGGGAAGTCCAGAATCTGGGTGATGTACCTCCTACGTGAGTATTCAAATGAGGCTACTAGGCAAAAATTTGTATCATCACCCAAAACATCACCATTATCTTATTTATTTAATCAGAAAATTGAAAACATTTGTAAGTTTACCTACATATTGAAATGTATTAATTTAAAGACAAGGTTTCCAGTGATTCCTGTCACAGATATGAATTTTTCATTATGTGACTAGTAATAAAGGTGCAGTTATAATTCACAGTACACAGGTAATGACACATAAACCTTAGTTTTTATGCACTCTATTTTACATCAGATACCTACACTTTCACTTCTAACAAACTGGAAAATACAATCTTGTGCCTGAACACTCAACTAAGAAGTTCAAACACATTATTAGGAAATTAGTCTTTTCCCCTCCCCAGACAATTTCAGTGGCAGCATCAAATTACTAACAGTTTCTAATAAAAATACAAATGTTTTAGTGAAAAAGTACTTTGGCTAAGTCCTCAGATAATTTCATGCTGAAATACTGCTGCAGCAGGACTCGGCATTGCAAAACATATTCCTAGAAAAGTGTGACAAGTTTTTATTGTCATCAAAGAATTAACTCATAATTAAATCTATGTACAAGTGAATCAGATACATTTTAATGTGCAATCAGGAAACTAATCATAGTTGGAAAGATTAAAAATTGCTGTTTCAGTGTGAATTCCCTATCTTGCTACCTTCCAGTGTTCTATTAAAGGAATTTTTAAAGCAGAAAGACTATTCTTAGAGATGCAGTAGAAGTGTAATTGTAATACTCCTCTTCCTCAGACACTTGAAAAGCCATAAATTGCAAAACTGCCTGCTCGGAGACTAGATTATATTGTCCACTAAAGTGACAAAAAGTATAAATACAGAGTTAAGATGGTGTGGAGTTTATTTGGAGAATTTACAAGGTTTTCAGTTCTTCCAAAGGCTGATTTAACCCTTACTCTTGTACTGCTGGAATCTACTTGGAAGCTCACCTAACACTAATAGCATTGTTTTGAATGTGGAAAATTGCACAGGACAGAGAGAACAGATCTTTGAAGTACCAGAACAACCACACCAAAAGAATACTGTAACCACAGAAGTTTTGGTATGCTTGCACCTCCTGGGCCAGGTATGTTTCAATGCTGAAATACTTTGTGCAGATGGAAATCGTGCTGTTATTTTCTAGTTTCCTATCAGCTGCTAAACCGTCTTAATCTCTTTAAATTAGAGACATAACTGATCAAGCCATTTGCTTGAAAGCAAATTGCAAGTAAGTATATAGTCAGTGTCCAGAGCATAGACTTACTACTTTTGTCTCAATGCTTGCAGTTGAATTAGTCCTCAAACGAGCTTTTGCTATACTCTAATAAGACATATAAAGGAAAATACTGCAATCTGTTGAGCACTAGAAATTAAAGCACTGGCATAGTGAAAAACCTTGAGCGACATCATTTTGGTCACAACAATGTGAGCAATGACTCAAGAGTTTGGATCTCCATTGAGACAGTGCCTGCTGCAAGTGGGATGAGCCTTCAGCTGAACTGTCTTCATGCTGCAAAGAAGCAAACAGCTCCAAAAGGAGCTGCTTTACTATTTCGATTAAAGTTATGACTGTAAAAGTGGTCTGATCCACTCTGCTACTTTTGCAGTCCCAGCAAGGCCACCTATCCACTGTACAACATTCTCTACTACATCCTCTCCAGTTCCCACTACAGATTTGCTCAAAGGAAGACTCCTGTCTTCAAAAGATGAATATTATTTCAAGTTTTGCAACAAAGGGGCCTTTGCTTGAATCTCAAATAAAATACATGCAAGCAAAAAACATTGCATTGCTGGCATGAAACCACAGTACTTCACTGTTTTGCTACTTTTTGGAACTATTCATTGTACTCTGCAAGGTCTGCAGTTTTGATAAGACAGGTGAAAAATGCTAATGAAGTATCCTGAGAAGTCAGTTGTTGTTATGAACCCAACAGATGTTGGTATTCTATACACCCTGAGGCCAAATAAATTATTTACTTATAGGATGTAAGACTTAAATTGACAAGTATCTCAATTTGAGACTTTGAAAAATCACAGATCTTGTTTTACCTCTGTATGTACTGCAGTAAGAAAAGGGCAAACCTGTTTAGATTGAAATACAGGTGGAAATTTCACTTTTAATTTGAAACCAGCCCTTTCCCACGGTGCATATAAAGAATCAAAATCTGGCCTTATGGTCAGCTCCACACAAGCCTCAGAAGCTTCCAGCTGAACCAGTCATCATAACAGGAGAAATGAGATGACCTGGATCTGCACTGTTTTGCTGAAGTAACCCAAGTTATACTTGAAAACCCATCAGGTTAATTCTGCTGTTTTGTCTCTTGATGTCAAAGGACATTTTGCTGGCAACTTCAATGGATCAGATAATTTATCAAGTGTTTAGCTTGATGATATATTGCATCATTAAAATGGCTTTTGAAAAACTTTTTCAGTGGAGTTGGAGAGAGACACCCACTAACACTTAAGACATGCAAAACACCTTTGTGTGTTGATTCCAAAAGTGCAATTTTCTTGTTTTGGAAGAAGAGATTTCATAAATAATTTAAGCGAAAATATGCACAAGATGATAAACATCTGGTAATCTAAATTCTTATTTCTTTGCCTAAAAAGTGACCACTTTGAAAAATATCACACATGAGTTTGGGTAATGCTTTTAACACTGTCCAGTGCATTCAAAAAGCAAAAAAAAAAGGCTTCTTCTGCATATTTAAAATTTTTTTTAAGGATTCAGGAAAAGTCAAGATGCTTGGGCAAAACCATTTAATCTCTCTCTGATTTATAAATGGTAGATTTGTATCAAACATGCATTTTATTTGAAAATGATTTATTTTCTTACTTGGCATGAACTTCTGAGAATATCATCTGGAGCTTTGTGCAAAGCCAGAATATGACATAAAGCCTAGATATTTTCGCCAAGATATATGGTTGATTGGAATCACACATTTAGAAACATTGTATTTAATTAAATTTCAGTGGAGAATGAGGGAGTTTTTTGTTTGGTTCAGTTTTTGTTTTTTTGGTTGTTTTTTTGGGGTTTTTTTTTTGTTTTTTTTTTTCAAATTATTTTTTAGGCCAAATACAAGGAATAAAGTTAAAGGTCTTTTCAAAGCCAGGTTGTGCCTAGCCCATTATGAATAGCAAAACTGGATGTTAGTCTTCCCAATGCTTTTGTACATAATACAGGTTGCATCAGAATAACTGGAGACTGGGTCTCATTACACTTTTGTAATACTTCCTGTGGCATCCTGGGCCATGAATTTAATGGATACATGTATTTATAAGCTAATTGTACCATTAGCTGTGGCTTGAAACTATTTATTTGCCCTCTGTGACCTACATGGTAGATACATACACAAAAATAAGACTCAATAAAAGTAAGACTAAAAAATGGTTACCTACGAAGTGTCTTTAAAAGAGACCCCTGGAAAAAAGAATGAAGAAAATGAACCCTACTCAGTAACAATTTTTTTAAAGTTAAGAGGTGACAGATAAGGAATTAGAACAAAAGTATCCACCAAATCTTTCTTTGAGAGGTGCCTGAGCTGACTCCAGGGAAGATCTATAAATCTGTTCTAGAGAAAGGTGAGCTGGTAGGGAGAAATGAGAAATATTAAAAAAATTCACAAAAATATAAGAGATAAATTTGAAAGTTTAAAATACTTGGTTTTCTTACCTGTTTTTGAACAAAATAATACATAACAATTCCAAAAAATAGGTCTCTGTTATTTGAGCAAGATAAAACAATATCAATTGGAATAATTTAGGAGGCAAAATATGCTCACACAATCTAAATTTACAAGGTCACCAGAGCTATTATTAATATTATATCAAAATTCTGAAAGATCACAGAATCAGAGAGTCACAGAATGATTTCTGTCAGAAGGGATTTTCAAAGATCATCGAATTCCAACCCCCTTGCCATGGGCAGGGTCATCTTCCACTAAATCAGGTTGCTCAAAATGCTGTCCAAACTGACCTTCAACACATCCAGTGATGGGGCATCCACAACTTCTTTGCGTAACCTGTTCCAGGGTCTAACCACTCACATTGTGAAAAATTTCTTTCTTATATCCAATCTAAATCTACCCTCTTCCAATTTAAAACCATTGCCCCTTGTCCTGTTACTACAGGCCTTGGTAAACAGTCTGTCCCCATCTTTCTTGTAGGCCCTCTTTAAGTACTTTAAAGGACACAATAAGGTCTCCCCAGAGCCTTCTCTTTTCCGGGATGAACAACCCCATAGGAGAGGTGTTCCAGCCCTCTCATCATTTTTGTGGCCTCCTCTGGACTCACTCCAGCAGGCTGTCATGGTTTTTAGCTGGCACAGAACTAGGTTTCTTTTTAGTAGCACAGAATAGTGCTGTGTTTTGGTTTCAGCATGAGATTTGTTATGAGAAAAATGTTGATAATATACCAATGTTTTCAGTTGTCACTGGAAGTCAAAGGATTTAATGTTTTGCTAGCCTACAAGTGCAAGGTCTGGGGGGTGGGGCGAGGAATATTTCAGTAGGTTAGATTGTCATTCAGATATGCCAATAGGATATTCCATATCATATAATGTCATATTCAGTATATTAATGAGGGTCTCTGTGTTATGGGGATTCTCTCTCTCTGACTTTTGCTTGGGCTCTCACTCTTCTGGGATGGTGGTTTTGGTTTCATGATTGTTGCTCCTCTGGGATTGTTACTGGAGAACAAACCAGGCTTGGCCGGTGGGTGGCGAGCAACTGCAATGTGTATCACACATTTGCATATTTAATTACTATTATTATTGTCATTATTATTCTGATATCATTATTATTTTAAGTTTTATTTTATTTGAATTATTAAATTGTTCTTATATCAACCTACAAGTCTCCTTAACCTTACCCCTCCAGTCCTCTCCCCTGTCCCCTGGGCAGGGACAGACAGGGAGTGAACGAGTGGCTGTGTTTGGCTGCTAGCAAAATGCCAGCCGAGCGAAACTACCACACAGGTCCATTCCTTTCTTCTGCTGGGGATCCCAGAGCTGAATGCAGTGCTCCAGGTGGGGTGTCACACGGGCAGAATCACCTCCCTTGACACGCTGGTCACACTGCTTTTGATACAGCCCAGGATATGCTTGGCACTTTGGGCTGCAGGTGCACATTGCTGGCTCATATCTGATTTTTCATCTACCAATGTTAGTGGATGTTACAGCAGGACTCCTTTCAATTATCTACCAAGTATCTTGGGAGTTTGAGGAGACCGCTGCTCACTGGAAGCTAGGCAATTTTATTCCAGTCTACAGAAGGGACATGAGGGAAGACCGAGGAACCTACAGACCTGTTGGTCTAACCACAGTTCCTGGAAAAATTATGAAGATCATACTGGGTGCTATTGAAAGGCGTTTAAAGGACAATGCAATCATCAGGCAGTTAACAAGGGTTCACAAAGGCAAAGTCCTGTCTAACTACTTTGATATCCTTCTAAGATAAGGTCACCCATCTAGTGGATGAATGGAAGGTGGTGGATGTAGTTTTTCTGGATCTTTAGTAAGGCTTTTGATACTGTCCCCCACAGCATCCTTCTGGACAAGCTGTCCAACTCTGGGATAAGCAGGTTCATGGGGTGCTGGGTGAAGAACTGGCTGAAGAGCGGGGCTCAAATGGTTCTGGTGAATGGGGCTACATCTCGCTGGTGGCCAGTCACTAGTGGTCCTCAGGGCTCGCTCCTAGGGCCAGTTCTCTTCAATACTTTTATCACTGATCTGGATGCAGGAGTTGAATGCATCGTTATCAGGTTTGCTGATGATACCAAACTGGGAGGTGCGGTTGACTCTCCTGAGGGACAAGAGGCCTTGCAGAGGGATTTGGATAGATTGGGAAATTGGGTGATGATTAATATGGTGAAACTTAACAAGAACAAATTATGGATTCTGCACCTAGGACAGAGTAACACTAGGCACAAGTATAAATTGTGAGAGGAGTGGCTGAAGAGCAGCCCTGCAGAAAGGGATCTGGGGGTGCTGGTTGGTAGCAGGCTCAGTGTGAGTCAGCAGTGTGTTTGGGCAGCCAGGAGGGCAAACCGCATCCTGGGGTGCATGAAATACAGCAAACCAGCTGCTCAAGAGAGAGGTGATTATCCTAGCCTTGGTGCAGCCTCTCCTGGAGTGCTGTGTGCAGTTCTGGGCCCCACAATTTAAGGATGTGAAGATCCTGGAATGCATCCAGAGGAGAGCAACAAATCTGGTGTAAGGGCTGGAAGGCCTGTCTTATGAGGATGAGTCGCTGAGGACACTGTCATCAAAACAGACACCATTTTGATCTTAACTGCTCTGGCTTAAAGAAATATACAGAACTGTTTACAGAAAAAAAGTGTCTTGAAGAAACTATTATCTACTTTGAATTTGACACCAGTTAATTTACTGAGATAAACAGCAGCAAAAATTTAATACATATTATCTGTGCAAATGAACACACCTCCATACAGAAAGAAGCAGAGCAAGAAAAGATAACTGCAGAAAAACTGGACAGTTCATTTTAAAAGGCCAGATGACTATCCATGCATTGGACTGTTTTGCAGCTAACTGAAAGAAACTTGGCTTGCTGAAGAGACAAGGAGTACAGCACCAAGGAAGACAAATTATGTCCTGGCTAGACTGAGGTAAGAGTTGGCTTCTGCTGGCTTCTCTGTGATGTGCTCATGCTTTAATGAGCTGATGTCCCCTTCCACCAAAAATGCGGTAAAAGTTCTTTCTGGGAATAGGGCATGAGGAAGAGCAGATCACCAGTATTTGTGTTTATTCCATCAAGATTAAGTTTTATTCTATTGAGATTTAGCATTTTGACTGATGTTTACACGCTGCCCAATCTACCAGCTATGTTTCAGGGACTAGGAAAAAATTTATTCTTTGCCAAACTTGTGGCCTCATAAGTGTGAGTTTTAACCTTATGAAGAAGACACAGCTAGACTGGGCTGCAGAATCACAGAATTGCCTAGATAGGAAAAGACCATTAAAATCATTGAGCCCAATCAAGTCCCCGACTAAACCATGTCCCTAAGCACTATGTCTACACAACTCTGAAACACCTCCAGGGATGGGGACTTCACCACTGCCCTGGGCAACCCATTCCAATGCCTGATAACCCTTTCAGTAAAGAAGTTCTTCCTAATACCCAATCTAAACTTCCCTTGGCACAACTTAAGTTAATTTCCTCTTGTCCTATAACCTGTTACTTGGCTGAATAAACTGACCCCAACCTCTCTACACCCTCCTTTCGGGTAGTTGTAGAGATCGAGGAGGTCTCCCGTCAGCCTCCTTTTCTCCAGGCTAAACAACCCCAGTTCCCTCAGCTTTGTCTCATAAGACTTGTGCTCCAGACCCTTCACCAGCTTCTGGACACGCTCCAGCACCTCCATGTCCTTGTAGTGAGGGGCCCAAAACTGAACACCGTACTCAAGGTGCGGTCTCATCAGTGCTGAATAGAGGGGTAAAATAACTTCCCTGGTCCCGCTGGCCACACTATTGGGGAGAATTTATCTGACTTCTTTTCCTGCCTTTCTCAGATAGATAATGATTTTTCTGGGTTTAAAGTGATTATGCAGTGCTTGACTAGGATTTGCACTCAACTCGCTCTTCTGAGTTGAGAGTGTGGGAAGTTGCCTCACTGTACCTCTTAAACTCTGTTTGCATTATGGATTATATAAATTGTGTTTTGCTCCAGTTGTGTAAGCTGTGTTTTAACCCTCAGCAGCGCTTGGGCTATTTCTAGTGCTCACTCCTATGAGAGTTCTGACTAAAATGAAATTTCTGTTACTTTCACATGGAAAAAAACCCCTTTTTCCTAAAAGGAAAACAGAAATTCTCAGGTAATACTAACGTTATTGTGGAAAAACAAGTGGATGTTAAAAAAGATTTACCAGCCACCATGTTCTAAACCACTGAGCATTCCAGATATATGGGAAGTTGACATTCTCCCTTTAGAAACAACTGTTAACCTTTCTGACATATATTAAATGTGACATATGGTGACAAAAGTATAACCAGCAAGAGCAGTACCTGAATAATTCAACAATGGAGTCACGGCCAAAGAAGCTGAAACAACTCATATTTAAAGGAGACTTTAAGGATGTGTTCTTGGAGTTTTTCCTACAGTGATGTCACCTGACATTATGCCACTTGCTTTCTGCCTGCATAAATAAAAATAAAAAGGTACACTACCGCTTTGATTTTAGTGATAAATAAGGTTACTTCTTCACAGATTTCTTCTAAAGTGAGTTTGTGACTTTATCCAATACTTCTAGTGAGACTGATTGGGCAAAACACCTCCCAGAGGTAATGTTTGCTAATTTGACAAGATTAAATTTCTTATGGAGGACACAAGTTTTGAGTATTGGTTTGTCTATTAATTCAGATTTTCTGAGAAAAACATGGAGATATTTGAATGTCTGCAGTATGTGTCTCTAGCATTTCAGAAATGATCAATACAGTGATAAAACTAACTTATTAAAGTTACAATGAAATGTGATGGTTGAATAAGTGCAAAAATTGTTTTCCTATAAATATCTAAATTTTCAACAAATTAGGGATTCTCTGCATGCCATGTGGAGTTGTGTCCTAAGTTCATTTCTAAGTGTTCTAACAATATTCACTATATGAAAAAATAATATTGAAGACAATATTTGTATTTTAAAAGGCCTGGCTTAAAAACAGTTGAATTCAGCAACGAGTTTTATGTTTGATTTTGAAACATGTTGTATTAGCTGCTTGAATACTCCTTTTTTGGAGGCTAAAAGACACCATTTAAAAATTCAGTTACAAAATTACCAACAGGCTCATGTGGCCCAAAAGCAAACTTGAATGAGATTTCTTCTCATTTCTCTCAGATATAACATGCTAAACAAGAACAAGGTCATGTTATGTGCTATACAAGCAGATACTGTTTAAGGAGTAAAAGCAATGTGTTTTGTCATATCTGCATGGGACTTGGTACCTTCAGAAATTATTCGAACTATTGCCAAATGGACAAAATCTACATATATATAGAGAGACATCGTACACACACAAAACACATTCTAATCATATCGGATGTTATCCATGTAGCCTTATCCATAGATATCTAAAAACTAATCTGTCTGTGGAAATCAAACCTTCTGGGAATGGCTTTTTGTTTTTTTCTTGGTGAAGGTCCAGGGACTAGTGCAGCTCTTGACATCTCTGCTGGGCCTTGGAAGGATGCTTCCAAATGACAAACATAATCAGGCACTTACCTTGGATTGGAATAAATGTTTTCTTTAAATTAATTTATTTTATTCCCCTCCCCCCCACTCCCCTTGTGGGAATTTAATTTCTAGAATAGAGACTTAGCAGATATAAATCTTTGCGGATCTCAGCTACAAATATAGATTTGAAATCATTAAAACAGATTACAGTCACAAAATTCTGGAGGACCTGAAAGCCCATGACAAAACAGCCTATTGGCCTGTAGCATGATGTCCTAAATGCATCCATTTATTGTTTTAGAGTGTGCTGGCAGTTTACCCATCAAAAGAAACACTTTCCTGTATATAGCCTTTGCATGACACACAACTACTTACACGTAGGTTTATACTCCCTCCCACATAAAGTATATTTTTCTTTTTGCAAAGCAGTACTGGTAATCATTAAACATATAATAACATACATTCACAATATGTGACAAACACAGAATCCAAGTGTAGTCATGTCCTAAGGTCCCTATTTAGCTGAAAATAGTAGTGACCTTTTAGGCTGATAGATCCTGACCCAGTGTGAATTCCACCCTATTCAGTAGAAAGGTCACCAACTCATTTCTCACCCTCACCAAAGCTTGGGTTCAAGACTCTTTTAGTCCTCCTTCCCACTGCTTTCTCCTGAACAAAAAGGAATTAATCACTTCATAGGGTCTAATGCTTGCTGAAACAATTATCCTCTACAGTCCTATATGCATGACCAGGACAGGTATTGCCTACTGCTGACAGTCTGCAAAATAGTTTATTTTCTCAGGCTGACACTTCAGTTACTGTAGATGTACAAAGGGAAAAAATAGCATAAAGTGGATCAACACATAATGACTGATCACTGTCTTTTCTGAATAACGTGGGGCATCAGATTAAAGGAGCTAATAGTAGGTACAAGACTGAAGTACTCTTGCACAATGTTCAAGATACTAAAAGCCCATACTGCTTCAACAGTTAACAAGGTCTGCAGAAGAAAGATCTATCATAGGCTAGTCAAAACAAATACGAAACTTTGAGCTCACCAAGTCCCTAATCCTTAAACTAGGATTTAAAACTAGGTAAAATTAAAGTTTATTCAGCAAGAGATGCAAAACTGTGACTAATTACTTTAAAAGGAGGAACACAAGTTTATTCATAGAATCATGGAATAATTTAGGTTGCAAAAGACCTGCAGAAGTACACAAGGAATACCTACAGAGAAGTTCCACAGAACTCACATGCTTTTCCTATCACAAATGCAAAGAAAGATGGTATGAAAAATTTTCCTTTAGAAGAACATGGAGCAGAGTCAAAGAGGAAAAAATAATCCACTCAGTTAGCATTAGAGCCATGGGGATGAGACACATGTATCCCTGCATCACTTTAACAACTCACCAAAAATATTTTTATGGAGATTTACCAGGTAAAACTATCACTCATGCACTTAGGCTAAAGTAAATAATGCAGTTTTGCTGGAACATTGGCCAATAGCTTGAAATTGTGTTAAATAATTTATTCCCTAGAATTACTTTGTAGGTCCATCAGCAAAAAGTAAATGAAACTCTTACTATCATGCATTTCCCCCAATTTCTCCAAGTAGACAGTAAGAGGCAATATTGCCACTTCTCCCTAAGCTTTCCTTGGGGAAGAGCCATTTGAGGTTATCACAGACTTTCCAAGTAGCCACATGTGGCAGAGGTACTGAAAGGAAACACTGAGTGGCAGCCCCAGCTCCACTGGTTTCTGGCAATACAACAGTTTCTCCGTGATGCTTAGCTGGTGGCTCTCCAGAGTCTCTCTCTCTCTTTCAGTGAAGTGGAACTGCACCTGCTTTCCACTGCAAATATCCACAAGAGCAAAGCCTCTCGGTTGTCAAACCCTTAAATCTGTGTATGTTCCTCTAGCTAAGTGTAGCACTAATTGTCCATATAACAGGAGCAATTCCTGTTGGTAATTAGCACTGTTCAAGTTGCTTTTTAGAAAATTCTATTTTCCTCTGAGAAATCCTACCATCTATAAGCAGAAATTTGAAATACCTCCTCCACAGACTGCCTTGAGGTGTTACAGCTGTATCTAGAATTAGACAGGAGTGGTACCTGCCTATCAGCAGGCTTCTCACTGTTTCGAGGTGGCCTGATGTAGATTGGATGCATATGCATTAAGAAAAACTTTCAGCTCGTTATATTGGGAAGCACAGTCAAGGATATTTGTGCACTGAAAAATAATGCCCTCTGGTTTGTATATTGTTGTTGATTCTTTTTCACTTTAGACAGCAGATATGCAAAAAATGGTTGCCTTCTGCCTGCCTTATAACAGCAATGGTATATTTAGCAAACCTAGTGTACGAACAACTACTGAAGTGATTAATATTTCATTTATACTAGACTACAAATAAATAAATAAACCTCTCAGTGTCACTGTACGTAAAAGAGCTACTCCTCTAATCTCGTGGTGGAAGGCCACGTTTCTTGAAAGCAAGGATATAATGTTTGGTCTGACAGGAAGCCACTCAGCTTTCACTGCACTGCTTCTCAATTAAGCAGTTTCACAAAGAAGAAAACAAACTCGTAGGCTTCTCACGTGTTCTCTGTACATTCAATCTGGTCATTGTCCCCCTTTTTACTTTGGATTCTCTTCAGGTATTAGGTGTTATTTATTTACCTCTGATATATTTGAACTCTGAATACCAGGATTCTTTTCTTCTCCACCTCACTCTCAGTGTCTATGTATATGTAAAACATCAGAACCTATGTCTTTTGTTTGTGTTTGAATGTCAATATACTGAAATAATTTTATTTCAAAAATTTCCAGGTTTACTTGCTGAGTAGATGCTTCTAGTTTGCCTCTTCAATACATGAACAATTTAATTCTCATTCTTTTTTTTCCTATTCTAACCTACAATATCTGCAGCTTTCTACCCTCGCATGTCATGTTGTGCACATGAGCTGCTTAGATTTAAATCCACTTCGACAAATGGCAATGATTTATTTCAAAGGACTTGTGAGCTTAAATTCACCATCTCAAATGTACCTTATATATTGTCCAGGGCCTTTTTATGTTGCTTGGATAAGTAAGAATATACTTTCTAGTAAAAAAAGCAGCAATGAAGTCAGCTGCAGCACTGATCAGTGACCACTATATCTGCCACAAAAAGTCAAATCTCAGAATAATTTTTCTGCTCTATTTTTTTTTGTGCTAAACAAACTACTACCTTGATATTATTAGATATTTACAAATGGAGCAACATGTGTCAACAGCTGAAAGTGCAGTACTTCCAAAACTCAGTGTAACTTCATTAATAATGCAAGTTTATCTGAGAAAGCTGTGCCCAAACACTCTACATGCTGCCAGCTCACTGAATGCATGCCTGGACTGCATAAAGACAGTAAATTTCAAATAAGATGGAAAAAAATATTCCTTCCTTTCTGAAAATTTTATCATTTATCCCTCTAACAAAAAGATGAACACAAACCCTTTATTAGAAATTGTTAAGTAAAGATTATACCTTTGTGTTCCCATGGAGATGTGGCATTCCATATTAAATCTTAGAGATTCAATATTTTTCAATTAACAAATATACAGAAGTGACGTCAGCAGAATTCACTGGTGAATATGAAAGGAGTTTGACATTACTCCTGTTACAGATTGGCCACTACTACAAAGACACTGAGGAACTGAGTCACAACATTTACAACACTAAGTATCAGAAAAATAATATAAATTGAGACAAGTTATTAACTCATCTAATGTGCATATATAGAGGTTTACATAAGCATGTTTTACCATTACACTGTGAAGATGCTTTGCTATTTACACTACAGTTCCAGTATCATAGAATCATAGAATCATAGAA
>NW_010334881.1:25678-44829 GCF_000700745.2 Antrostomus carolinensis | reverse complement strand
AGTTATAAGTTAAGCTTTAAGTTTATGGCTTGTATTTTTGTTAAATTCTGATAAGCTATAAGTTAAGCTTTATTTTTGTTAAATTTGATAAGTCATAAGTTAAGGTTTAAGTTTATGGTTTGTGTTTTTGTTAAGTACTGATAAGTTACACTTATAAGTTAAACTTTAGGTTTTTCTGTTTCTAAAAAGAAAAGAGGGGAGTGTGGGAACGTGTATTGGCATACCCTGAGAGAACTGTGGGAACTGAAGGGATACATGTCTGGAGATATGAGAAGCACCTGCATCAACAAAGCCTGAGAAAGGAACCCTTAAATGCATCCAAAAGAGGTACCCTGGCAAGCAAACAGGAAGGGATGTACACAAAGTCCACTAGCCAATTAGGGGCATGTGAACTGCTCATGCTGTGAGTGAATAGCCAATAACACGTTAACGGGTGTGGGTGATTTCATTAGTTTGGGGGTATAAATATAACTGTATTAGAACAAATAAATGGCTTCTTGCTTGATCATATTGATCGTGTAGCAGAGTCCATGATTGAGTTCCCGCACTGGACTACATAAGTGAATGTGCTAGAAAGGGAACAATACCATACAGTTTACCAATAACAGTACTGTTTCCATGAAAAGAGTGACTGGGTGGAATGGGAATCCTCTTCTCAGATAGGACCAAAAGAATGAAGTTAATATACCCACCACACTCATATAATTATAGAGTGACATGTGAAGAGTTTGTGTATGTTGGTGAAGAGAACATGGTACTGTGGCTGGAACTCAGCTCTAGTAGTGAGATTCTGTTCTCCCAGCATGCTCAGAAAAAAGTCACAAGCTAAAAGATCTCAATCAGCTATTTCAGGACTCTGATTTGAATGTTAGCAATTTTAGCTTGCTCAGCTAGAAAAGAAAATAAGTGGAAAGGAAAGCTGGTGCAGTTCCTACGGCCCCTGTGACACGCGGAATCAAACTCTACAAGTCACAGAGTTATAAATCAGGTACGTTTATCGCAGCGCTGGGTGCGAGGGGGATCTTTCCTCCAAGCTTGCACACTGTATCACAAAGCAAGCATCTATTTATTACACAGAATATACATATTCACTAATTTGGGCTGGGTTATTACAATTAGTTTTGGGGATAGGTGTGATTATGGTGATTATTTCCAGGAACCTATTATCATAAGTCTCCTCCTCCTGGAGTCTTCTGGATGAAGGCTCACAGTCTTCTTCACTGTGTACTTTTCACCTTTGGCTTGGAATGCTGGTTTGGTTGACCTCCAAACTACAAGACCGGTTCTAGCTAGATAGATACTTCTTACAGACAATAGAATTCCTGTTTTATGTACCAACAGTTCCTCTTATCTGTGTATTTTCTGCTTGGCACTGATTTTTAGCCCTCGATCTGATGAGATTACTGCGGGAACCCCAAATCTTGGTATTATTTCTTTTAATAGTATCTTGGTTACCTCCCTAGCTTTATTAGTTCGGCAAGGGAATGGTTCTGGCCACCCCAAAAAGGTATCTGTCAAGACTAATGGGTATGAAAACCCCCGTTTTCTGGGAAGTACTGAGAAATCTATTTGCCAGTGCTGCACGGGATAATTTCCTTTCCTTATTTGTCCAGGCTTGGCTCTAGGTCCTGTTTTGGGATTGTTTTGCAAACAAACCTCACACTGCTTTGTTACCTGCTTAATAGTGGTATACAAATTCCGGGCGACTATTAGCTGGCTCAAATACTTATACAAGGCCTCTGTCCCCCAGTGGGATTTTCTATGCTCTGCTATGACTACAGCACATAAAAATGCAAATGGTATTATTGCCTTACCTTGTGGAGTTTTTACCCATTTACCTTTCTCTATTTTTCCCCCTAGGTCTTCTATTGATTCCTGATCTTCCTTAGAATACCTGGGTTCACAATCAATTTGTATTTTACCATCTGGGACTAAAGACTGCACTTCTGGACTATTTTCCTCAGCTGCTCTTTTGGCCTCCCGGTCCGCCATAGCATTGCCCAATTCTTGAGCGGTGTTTCCTTTCTGATGAGCTTTACAATGCATAATAGCTACCTTCTTGGGTAGCTGCACTGCTTCCAGAAGTTTAAGGATTTCTTCGGCATGTTTTATATGTTTACCTTGGGTAACTAAGAGTCTTCTCTCTTTCCATACAGCTCCATGAGCACGGACTACCCCAAAAGCATACTTAGAATCAGTCCAGATATTATTCTCTTGCCTTTGGCCAGCTCAAACGCTTGGGTTAGAGCTGTTATTTCTGCCTTTTGTGCCGAGGTATTTGGGGCAAGGGCTTTGGCTCTTATTACCTGATCTGCAGTAGTTAACGCATAACCTGCTTTGTGGATGCCTTGTCGGACAAAGCTGCTTCCGTCCATATACCAGGAATCCTCAGCATCTCCCAGTGGCTCTTCTTTTAGGTCAGGTTGGCTAGAATAAATTGCTTCGATAGTCTGCAGGCAGTCATGCAATACTGGTTCCCCCGTGGTTCCGCTCAGAAAAGATGCTTGTTGACAGTGTTAGTAACCACTATTTCCACATCTTCCTGCTCCACTAAGACAGCTTTGATATTTAAGGAACCTTTGTGGGGAAAGCTAGTGTCCACCCTTTACCTCCAACACCACCAATATGGTGTGAGATACCAATACTGTAATTTTCTGGCCTAGTGTGAACTTACATGCTTCTTGAATATTTATCACCACCACTGCTACTGCTCTCAGGCAGCTAGGCCAACCTTTACTTACTTCATCAAGCTGTTTAGAGAAGTATGCCACTGCTCTCTGTTATGGTCACAGATTTTGGGCTAGAATTCCTAGGGCTATTCCCTGCTTCTCATGAGAGAACAACCAGAAGGGCTTAGTAGTGTCTGGCAGCCCTAAGGCAGGGGCACTCATTAGTGCTTTTTTTAACTGACAAAATGTCCTTTCTGCTTCTCCATTCCAGACAAGGTTCTTTTGATTAAATTTCAACTGTTCATAAAGCGACCTTACTAAGAGTCCGTAGTTCTATATCCATAGACGACACAATCCCATCATTCCAAGGAACGTCTGGAGTTCTTTAGCCGTCTGTGGTTGAGGGGTTTGACAGATAGCTTTCTTCCTTTGCTGTTCCCAGGGTACGTTGCCCACAGTTATCTCATATCCGAAGTAAGTTACTTGTTGTTGGGCCACTTGGGCTTTCTGTGGAGAGACTCGATAACCACTAAGTCCAAGGAAGTTTAGCAAACTGATTGTCCATACTATACACAGTTCCTTTATCTCAATGGCTATTAGTAGATTATCTACATACTCCCATTCCATGTGGTCATTCCCATTGTTCTAAGTCTTTGGCTAATTGATTCTCAAAAAAGTAAGGCTGTTTTTAAACCCCTGTGGTAACACAGTCCATGTTAGTTGTGTCTTTCTTCCGGAGTCTGGGTTTTCCCATTCAAATGCAAAAAACGACTGGCTTTCTGGGCTCAAAGGTAGGCAAAAGAAGGCGTCTTTTAAGTCCAATACGGAAAACCAAGCCAATTCATGTACTAATTTGTTTGGTAAAGTGTATGGGTTTGCCACTATAGGGTGCAGATCCTCAACAATTTTATTAATAGCTCTGAGGTCCTGAACTACTCGATAACTACGTCTGACTTTAACTGACAAGGGCAGTTAATGACAAAACAAGGGGAAATGGGTTTAAACTGGAAGAGGGGAGGTTTAGATTAGATATTAGGAAGAAGTTTTTCACTGTGAGGGTGGTCAGACACTGGAACAGGCTGCCCAAGGAAGTTGTGGCTGCTCCTCCCTGGAAGTGTTGAAGGCCAGGCTGGATGAGGCTTTGAGCAACCTGGTCTAGTGGAAGGTGTCCCTGCTGATGGCAGGGGGGTTGGAACAGCATGAGCTTTAAGGTCTTTTCCATTCCTAACCATTCTATGATTCTCTGATTCTATGACTTCTTGACCGGTAAAATGGGTGTGTTATATTCTGATTCACATTCCGTTAATAGCCCATACTTAATAAATTGGTCGATGATTGGTCGGACTCCCTCCTTCCCTATCTTCTATTCTAAGGGGAAGAACCCTTACAGGCCGTGTCCCTTGCTTGAGCTTTACTGTTATCGGAGTGGCATTTTTCGCTTTTCCTGGCATCTCTGAAGCCCATAACCCTGGGTATAGCTGATTCTGGACTTCCTCAGGCACTCCTGAGCTGACAGGAGTATTTATGAGGGCCAGGCTTAAAATTTCAATTAGGTGGTCATTTCCCACCCGGAGTCCCACTTTTCCTTTTTCAAACCGTATTTCTGCCTTTAATTGCTCTAATAGGTCTCGCCCTAATAGAGGCCTTGGTGAATTAGAATATATAAGAATATAAGAATTTGTGTATACCCAATTGTTTTCCTAGTTTAAATTTAAGAGGTTTTTAAAAATATGCCTTTTCACTTTGGACAGTAGCTCCCCTTACCGTTACAAAGTCATCATCCACAGGTGTCAAAGCTTGATTTAAACCCGAAAACGTTACCCCATTGTCAAATAGAAATTCTGTACTTTGTCATTGTTTCCCTAGCTCTAATATAACCAGTGGATCTCCTAGGGTAGATTCCCCAGGTCCCTGTCAGTCCTCTCTGTCTGGATCTAAGTCAGAATATTTCCAAGCAGTTTCACAGAACCGCTCATAAAATGCAGAAGGTTTTTCATCCTTCTCTTGGTTAACCTAGTAATTACATTTTTCACCCCAGATAAAATTAGTCTTTGATTTCCAAAGTCTGTGCTGATTGATGAGGATTTTCCCTCATCAAGTATGTTCCAGTCATTTCTTTCCACACCTTTAAATCAGCTACAGATAAGGGCACTGTTACTTACACCAGCTCTCCTGCCGGTCCTACTGCCTGCCTCAGAAGGGCTTGGAATACGGCTCTTCCTCGTCTAGTGCATCCCACAATTGGACTAAAAGTTTCAGTCCTGAAAGCTCTTTCTCTTTTTTTTTTTTCTTTTTTTTTTTTAATTTTTCCACCCTCTATTTATCTATTCCAACCCCATAGCACAACCTACAACTGAACCCCTTTCTCCTCCACATCCCCAATATCTTTCAATACTACATGCCGAACCATTATCGTTTCAATCGATAGCTTTCCCGTTATCCATTTCCATACTCAGAACTTTAGTATCTTTATTAATCAATCCACAATTCTTCCAACTCCTACAATTATTTAAATCAACATACAGTATTTTACCCAAACATCCTGGTCACAACCAAAGCACTTAAAAATAAAAATTGGATTACACGAAAAATCCTCAGATCCATGTATAGGACACCAGAAATTAAAACTTGGTTCAGGTAACCCTGTTCCAAGGTCTGTCATACGCTTTGTTCGTCTCTGGCTGCTCTCCTCACGGAGAACACGGAACCACGGCTCAGAACTGTGCACTCACTTTGCAGCCAGGCTACGTCCCACTCAAACAACACAGACACTCAGTCACACAAAAGGGCCTGTTACGCTTCTCACTCACACCACAAAATATGCCAATCAGACAATAGTCAGGCTCTCATGTAGTGTAAATCGTAAACCATTAACCATTTGCCATAGGTCCACACCAAGCAGTGTAACTTAAACCATAATGCACGGTACCGGGTTTTTACAACAGATGACAATAGCTATGGCAATGCCACATACAACTCCTGCCACCACGGCCAGGAGAACCCAATTTACCATTCCAGGTACAGAATTGATACCAAGCTTACCCTACTACAGTATTCCAGGTACGTTACCCTATTTGGGGTACATTACCCTACTTCCCAGAAAAAAAGGAGAGGAGGTTGGGATTCCAGATACAAAGCTGGTACAAGACTCACCCTACTATTTATGGGGACTCAAGCGTCAACCACCCAGGGGTGAGATCCAATGCTCTTTACCTCACGTAAGACATCTCCTCGTGACTTACAGGTATCCCCTTACTTAATCACAACATACCTGGTCTGCCAGTGATGGTCCTTGTCTGTCCCTGCAGTGATCTGGATGAGTGGGGGAGTCCTCTGGAGAAATCTCAGGGGCACCCAGAGGAGTCCCATCCTCAGCAGGTCCCACAGCTGGTCAGAGAGGGTCCCATCTGGGGTGCAGCCTTCTTCACTGTGTACTTTTCACCTTTGACTTGGAATACTGGGTTGGTTGAGCTCCAAACTACAAGACCGGTTCTAGCTAGTCTTACAGACAAATAGGATTCCTGTTTTGTGTACCAACAGTTCCTCTTACCCATGTATTTTCTGCTTGCTACTGAGTTTTGGGCTTCTTGCTATTTGGTTACTATGCCGATAAATGTTTCATCTCCTTGCCTGCTTTTCCCATGTTGCTTTAACTCTTCGCCTGCTTTTCCACATCACCTGACATTATACAGTTGGCAACCCTGCCATGTTTACAATGTGTAATCTGTTTGCAGAAAAGGCAACCTGACACACCAGGGGTATCATTCAGATAGACTGTGAACTGTTACTATCTTCGGTATACAGCTAATCATCCCAAAGGATCTTTATATAACAATACAGCTTTCTTTCAAAACAATTGAGAAAATGACAATGTATTAAACAAATACCTGCCAAGTGTATCCAATCTGGTGTCCAAGTGGTCCAATTTAAAGAATGTTTCTTACAACACCCCCTGCCTTAACAAGAAAACATTATGGTGGTGCTAAAACAGCATCATAACGTAAGATTGTGTTTTCCAGCACCCATGCCAGTTTCTGTTTCCATTTCCACATTGCATATGCAACATCCTTAGGCTTGTACTGATTCAGACATCTCTTGAATTGAAACAGAAGTTTTTCCTAAGGTATTTAGACATCTCAAGGCAAGAGATATTTCTTGGACACAAGTAATCTCTAACATGGACAGAACACTTTGAGGCCTCATGCCCACCACATACCTTTGCTTGAGACTTCTTCACTGACTTGTTTGTGTTAACAAGAGTCATGTCCTGACTCGAGCTGTTTTTAGTAGCAGCTACCTTTGCTAGAAAATTGCAGGAAATGAGGAAGAAGAAGAAACAATGTACTGTAATACCTTGGGCTAGCTTGTCTCACAGAAAACTTTTGTAGATACGAAATTCTTTTCAGCTAGTGAACCACGATGTCATACCAGTAGACCTGAAAACTTAGTCTGAAGGAAAACATCTTTTCTTCTCACAATTAATGCTGCTTTCCTCTCTAATTTACTGAAGAATGTTAGTGACATTTAGGGTTTAATTTAATTCGCTATTGCATAAACAAAAGCCTGTTTGGCAGAACCTGAGAAATGGGGGTTCCTTCTGTCTCTTCAGGGACAAGTAGAAATTTTGTTACTGATGCTTTAAACATCAAATCTTCCACTCTGTTTTCCTTTGTAATCCTGGAGAATGTATTTTTATTTTTTTGTTCTGGATTCTTTCCTAATTGAAGCTAAACCTCAGTTTAGATTGAACAATCTGAAAATATGCCATTTCAGTGGCTGCAGCTTGATGAGGAGCTGAGAACTCTGAGTATTCTTTCAAATACCTCCAGGGATGGTGACTCAACGACTTCCCTAGGCAGCCCTTTCCAATGCTTGACAACTCTTTCAGTGAAGAAATTTTTCCTGACATCCACTCTGAACCTCCCTTGGCCCGACTTGAGGTCATTTCCTCTTGTTCTATCACTGGTTACTGGGGCGAAAAGACACACACACTTTGCTACAAGCTTCTTTCAGGTAGTTGTAGACAGTGATAAAGTCTCCCCTCAGCCTCCTCTTCTCTAGGCTAAACAACCCCAGTTCCTTCAGCCACTTCTCATAAGGCTTGTTCTCCCCCTCACCAGCTTCATTGCCCTTCTCTGGACACGCTCCAATGCCTCAATGTCCTTCTTGTAGTGAGGGACTCAAAACTGGAAATGGTATTCAAGGTGCAGCCTCACCAATGCTGAGTACAGGGTAAGGATGACTTCCTTGGTCCTACTGGCCATGCTGTTTTTGTTCAGAAAATCACTTACCTTCTTGCACAGTTCATGCAGTTGATTTTAATTTTATTTTCCCAGATGGATTTTCTGACTTGTTTTAGCTATGTGTTCAAGATATTTAGAGGGTGATTTTCTGCTTTCTCCTCACTTTGTGCCAATTGTTCTGAAGGAATGTCCCCTGGACCTATGTTCATGTCATGCCAGTCATTCTGTGGATTATGATTTGCCTGCTCAAAGGTGATTTTCAGCAGTGCACCTTGACAGTTGCATGTGCTTTTACTGTGAGACCAGTCATAAGCACAATTACAATCAAATGAGTTTCTTGGCTGTCAAAAAGTTATAATATTTAATTTCACTTTGGGGAAGGATAGTCTATTATTGTTTACTTCCAGACATGTTCATTAGCACTGTTGCAACAGCAGTTGATTGGAAAGAATAGCTGTCCTTGAGCAGTTGATCAAAGATAATTTTAGCAATTGAACACACACAAGTGTGTGTTCATGGAACAACAGATGTTCTGAAGATGCTGCTACTGTGGCATTTGTTGCATTAGGGTCATCCTATTGCCATCTGATGCTAGATGGCATCAAATACGTATACAGCATGATTAGATAAAATAATGTGTGTATTTATCTCCATAACAGTTCTGAACATCACAAGTATCATAATTAGCATAAATCAATCTTTCATTTATTGTTCTTAGAGATCAAGTAGAATTAAATATACTCATCTCTGGAGGTTTGTTTTTTTTTCTCTATTGCTGTTCAGTTTCCCAAGGTGTAAAAAGCAGTTGCTGACTTTAAGTCTTCATCTTCCAGAAAACTGGAGAGTTTGAATTCAGGGCTGATGCTAAGAAGCATGAATACAACACTAAGAGTCAGTGGGATCCCTTCTATATAATTAATTGAATTAAGCCTCTGTTTCCTGCCTCTTTAGTGCCCACTGAAATACCACAGAATCTAAGCAGGAATTAAGGTGCAAGTACATAAGTAAAGTGCAAGTAAATAAAGTGCAAGTTGCCAAGGGAGAAGAACTTCATCCCACTCCTGCCAGTCTGGTGCCAGTGCCAGCAACAGATGCCCAGAGCCTGGAGAAGGATCACAGGTCAGCAGGAGAGCACCTGAGGAGCAGCACAATGGAATTCCAACCACTCCAGCCAGCAGGACAGCTTCATTGGAGGCCCAACTTAAATGCAGCAGCGGGGAATAAGCAAGAGGAGTTAGAGACGTGTGCATGCCTGCATGACCATTCTATGATTCTTTGATATTATGGGAGCTGGATATGGGATCATGTGACCAGGAGAAAAATACATCTCCAGCCTGCCAGATTGATACAGAAATAAAAATAAAATTAATTCAGTTGTGCATCCTGAAGAAATCAGACTCCTCAGTTGAATAAGGAAAATTATAAGGTATTACAGGTGGGTGTTTTATTCTCTAACCTTTCTTTTCTAGTTGAGAAAAAAATTTTTCAAAGTTTTAAAAGATCTGTTTCTTAGAAGATGGTTCATCTTTGGCTCTCGTGGTTTTAGTTTATTTTCTGCAAAACTTCATTTGGGGTAAAAAATCTCATGTTCTAGGTCATTAGATGGTGATTTTTAGTTACCAGCTTAGTCCCTGGGCTTTTTTATGTGCCTGAGTCACTTATGGATCTAAAGATTTTCTTTTACTTTCAGTGTGATCATATATCCAAGTATGCTCTTGTAACTTAATCTGAACAAGAACATCTGCACTTATGGCCAGAAACTCCTGTCCTTGGACCCTGGACTCTGAAGGGTGAGCTTGTTTTATGATCTGCTTTTGTTATTTCCCTAGCTTTCATTCTATGTTATCAGTCCCCATGCAATAACAAGTAATGACTGCAGCAGATGTCTCAACTGATAGAAATACGTTTTTGTGAGTGTCATGGGAACAGGTCTGCACTTCATTCACTGGCAGCATCTCCACTGGTGGTGATTCTGCACTGCCTTTCAGAAATACAGAACAACTCTTTTGCAGCAGAGGGAGGTGGATTGCCAATCAGACATCAATACAGTAAAATAACATCTTTGCCTTCAAAAACACAATCTTTCGCGTGGGATTTTTCCAAACAGTGCCATCACAGTGTAGTCCATCTGGGGAAAGAAGGTAGTAACCAGGATGTTGAAAAACATTGTGGAAGTGGAGATGTTTTTTTCATCAAGGCATCTGGAAACTCATCTGTCACATAAATAAAAGTAAAACAATAGAGCAAACGTACAGTGTTGTTCCTGTAATAACTCTGACAACAGAGTTCACATTTTGCTCAGTAGACCTCCATTGACTGATCTTCCATGAGCTTTTTAATTCTTTTTTTAAACTCATGTAAATATTTGCCATCTGTTACTGCATGTGGCAAGGAGGTACATGGCTTAATTATCCCTTGTGGAAAGGAACAAATTATTTTGCTTGCGTTCTGAACCTGCAACCCTGTAGTTTTATGCAGTGCTCGCTAGTTCTTGTGTTAGAAGTGACATTGAGGCATTGAATCCTATCAACCTTCTCCATACTGCTCATTACTTTTCCTCTCTCTTTCCTATACCCCTTCATCTTCTCTGTTCCAGGATTATGAGTCCTATTTTGCCCAGTTACAGTACTGCTAATAGGAAGGGAACTCTGGAGTCTCTGGTCCAACCTCACACTTGGAACAGGACAATCGCCAACACTAGATCAGGGAAGTCATGGTTTTGCCTAAGCCCATCTTGGAAAAGTTTGAAGTCTACCAATTCAACACCATTCTGTTAATATGTCCAAGGGCTGCAACCACCTTGCTGATATAGTTTTGTTGTTATTTTTCCTTTAAAAGTCAGTAGGCACGGATGCTACTTAAGACTTTTTTCTTACTCTAAGGATTATCTTCTGTATAGACCACAGTGTCACCTGTTGCAACAGATTAATTCTGAAGCCAAAGTTAGAAATAATTCCTTGCTTCATTAGTTTCTTCATCAGTCATCCCTATATCAAGCTGACACGTTGTATCTCTAGAGCACACGGGGATCCTTTCTCTATAGTTCTCCAGCTCTGTTTTATCCCATTTGTTAGGCATATTGATGGTGTTCACATATCAAAACAAAAAGAAAGTAATTATGGGGAAACAGTTCTAAGAATTAGTTGAAGTTTGGACACCTTACCTTAAGAATCTGTTTTTCATTTACTCAGGAGAATATTATGATGCTAAGAATCTTGAGAGGTATTTCCAAGTGAGATTTCTTCAAAGTAGCAGGGGAAAAAAAGGTAAATCTTTGGTGAATCATCAAAAAATAATCTAAACTTATTTATTCTATAAAGAATGTGAACAAAGGAAGGCAACTCACTGTACTTAGAACACTGAGTGACGTTTTTCTATTTTTACAATATTTGACATTGGAAGAGCTGATCAAGGTATGCTGCTAGTTTAAAAATCAGAGTTAAGCATCTCTTTGGCAGCACCTCACTTCAGGCATAAGTTTTTACTGGAGAGAAGAGTGGCTGGGAAATGCTGCTTCTTCATCTTTGTGTTATTTGGCAAGCAGGTGGAAGGTCATACCAGCAGAAGCAATCTCTTCATCTGCCTTTCTTCCCCCCTAAGTTTTTTACTCTTCTGGTTCCTTTCACCAGGAAAAGGTCTGACTGATGAGCTCCTATGATTTACCTCAAAATCAAAGGGAAACAGAAAAGATAGATAGAATTTATGTGTGCACAAAGTCCACAGGGAAGTTTCAGAGTAAATTCACACTGTTTCAGACAACAGTTTATGTGCAAAGGAGATATTGAAAATTCCCTGTCTGCATATGACAAGTGTTATACAGAGCCCATGCCTTCCTAGGCACTGAATAGACTGTACATGGGAAAGCCCTGCGTAAGAAACTCCAGAGGAAGCATTAGATAAGCTCTGCTTTTGTGATGTATCATGCCTCATATTCTGGCTTTTAGACTGAAGATTTTTTTCTGTTTATATTTGGAGATGTATCCATAGGCAACATTTCCTGTTCTAACATTTCTATGCAACCTAAAGGACAACAGAAAAACACAGAGGCCCAGCAGGTTCCAAATCACTGCATGCAAAAACTCTCAGAGAAGCTGATTCAGTAAAACTGACTATTCCCTGAGGATTTTGGATTATTTATTTATTTTTTTTAAAAAAATTCGTATTGGAGAAAGTAAGATGACAGCAGCGAAAAACAAGAAATTACAATGAGAGCACAAAATCTTCCTCCTCTGGACACTCCTGTGGTACTGGTACACAAAACAGCAGGTGCTTCCTCCTCCTGGTATCTCTACATGCCAGTTTGCCCTGAGATGCCCACTTGCCGTGCCTGCCTCTACAACAGATGGGAGCTCACTGAGCCTGTGCACAAAGCAGATTAAAAAGCTCATGAACATGCTGAGCGAGACACAGAGCCTGAGATAATTCACTTTTCTGGGAGGCAGAATAGATTACTTTGATCTTCTTTACTCATGGTTTCCAGCTGGCCTAAGCTGTGGCAGAGTGAGTTTGTGCCTGCCCAGAGTACTGCACAAAAATGCATTCTCAGCACTGGGGACTTAACTGGTATCAATGTTTTAACCTCCTGCTTGTTTTGTGATCACTTCTTCCTCTGTTTTCTCCTCCTGAGCCATTATTTAAAATGTATTACTAGCCACACAGCTCAAGATTTGATCTCCAGATGAAGAGTTGTATTCATATCTGCCAGTCCTGAAAACATAAAGGATACTTAGGAAGCAGTCCCTTGGGTCATCTGATTAAAGTCAGAGCAGCATTACAACACAGAGGAGTACAGCTAAGGGAAGGATAAAGAAAATCAAGTCATGTGGTAGGCACAGTTACCTTGTGCTCAGGAGTCCACTATGGGCAAATTCTTTTTAACTCTAACCACTGCCTGGTTGAAGATTTCTTCCTCCTCTAGTGGTGTTTCTCTTTCTTGCCCTATCAAAACTAGGATTCAGCATGTTTGCCACCATTTTGAAGGGACTCTGGATCAGGGGCAGGATGAGTCTTTCTTCACTGAGCTGATTTTCTTTCCAGGACCAGACATGTGGCAGAATATTTCTTTAATAGTCTTGAGACTGCAGTATCTGTTGACGCAGATACTTCTCTGTGAGCTCTTTATCCAAGTCATGTCCTACAGAAAGAATACCCTGAGCCTCCTCTTCTTCATGTAGGAGCTGAACCCTTTTTTGCTGTTCTAGCAATGGAGTGAGGTAACAATATTTTTTGTAATATTAATTAGAGCCTCTCAAGTTATATCACTGCATAGGGCTCACTTAACAACAATTAAAGATATGAGTGTATTAAACCAGATGCTCAAGCGCTGCTGGCAGTTGTTGCAACTGCAGGAGTTCAACATAAGCTTCTGAGCTGAGTGTTTCCTTTGCACTTTGATGGCCTCAGAAGCCTGTGCTGAGCTTCTGCTTTAGATCCACCATTAACAGTATCCAGGTTACCCTCTTCAAAACCAGAGGTCTGTCTGTCTGAGCATCTTTCTCACCAGTAGCTGGGACTGAGACTTGACGGTCAATCCTCAGTGCTACTAGACCTTACTTTCTTTACTCAGATGAACATTCATTTTACTTTTAACTGAAACACGCTAAAGAAATCCTTTTCCAGGAGGTGAATTCTACTGGTTCTCTGCATTCACTCTTCATGGTGGGAAGCATATATTGCTCAGCTCAGCGCTTACAACTGAAAAGATTTGTTCATTTGGACCTTGCTGAGGCTTATAGAATGAAAGAAGCCACCAACTTCATTTGCTTTCTGGCAACGAGCTATTACAGGCTGCATTTACTGTCACAGAATCTGGAAGTTTTCATTTGTTAAATCTCTGTGGCACAATAGGATTGTTTGCCCCTTTTACTCTACCTGCCCTTGTAAGAAGATCTGATTCCTGTGAAGGACTTGTTGAAGAATGAGACAAGTAGAACAGCTGAACTGTAATGTTTCTTGATATATACCAGATCTGAACTTGGGCTCCTTTGTACTCAGGTCTCAACGGATTTAGGCTCCAGGGACATCCTCCTCTAGATAAGAAATCATTGTGCTTCATCATTCATTGGCTTCTGAAAAGAAAATGAGCCTATGTATTGAAATATTTTTATGTCATAGTGTCAAAGGACATGGAAAAGACTGAGATAATCAAGGTTTTCATGCCTTCCTCATTTTTCCCTGCTAAAGTCTGCCCTGAAACCCTCCTGGCAGATTATGTGGGAGTACAGCATTTTCCACAGCAGAGGAAGACACAGTTAGGGATCTCTTCTTCCTGTTGGACACACACAGGCCCATGGGATGGGAAGGGATGCACAAAAAGGCACAGAGAGATCTGGCTGAATTTATTGCAAGGCTATTTTCTATCATCCCTGAAAGGTCATGCTGAAGAAGGCGGTTCCTGATGACTGGGAGAAAAATCCCAAACGTCTCACTCATCTTCCAGAGGAAAAAGAAGGGGAATTTGGGGAACTACAAGCCAGTGAGCTTCCCTTCAGTCCCTGTGAAGATCATGAAAATAAATCCCTGGGGAAGCTATTTCTAGCTATATGAAGGAAAAGAAGGTGACTGGGAAAAACCATCAGGGATTTATTAAGGGCAGATCATGCCTGAGTAACCAAATTGCCTTCTCTGGTGAGATGGCTGGTTTTATGCACAACGGGAGAGCAGTGGACATTGCATATCTTAAACTTGGCAAAGCCTTTGACATCGTTTCCTTTAATATTCTTAGAGCTAAATTAATGATATATGAACTGCACAGAAGGACTATCAGGTAGGTGGAAAATTCACTGGCACTTAAAACCAAAAAGATGTTGATGAGTGGTAAAAATTCCAACCAACAACCAGTCACCACTGATGTCCCTCAGGGGCCAATATTGAGACCATTCAAGGCCTGTTACAATAATCTGGATGATGGGACAGAGCGCATTCACAGTAAATTACTGGATTGTAAGAAATTGGGCAGGGGAAGCAGTCAATACACTGCAGTTAAGAGCTACTATTTGGAGGATCAGAATAAACTGGAAAAATGGGCTGACAAGGAAGGTCATGAAGTTCAATAAAGGCAAATGCAAAGCACTGCATCTGATACAGAATAACGCTGAGCAGCAAGTCAGGCAGGCAGGTGACTAGATAGGAAGTAGCTTTGCAGAAAAGGAGCTTGGAGTCCTGGTTGAATAGCAAATTGAATTAAAGTCAGCAGTGTGCCCTTACTGCAAAGAACAGGAGCCACATCGTTGGCTGTACTAGCAGCAGCACTGCTGGTAGGTTGAGGAAAAGGGTCCTCTTCCTCTCTTTGGCACTTGTGAAATGACACCTGAATACCAAGTCCAGTTGGAGACTTCTCAGTATAAGGAAGGTATTAACATACTGGAGCAAGTCTAGCTGAGGACCACCAAGGTGACTGGGAGCCGGAGCATGTGATGAGGAGAGGCTGAGGGAACTTGGTCTGAGAAGACAGGTACAAATACTTGCTGGAACAGTGTGGAGAAGACAGAGACCAACTCCTCTTGGGGTACGCAGCAACCAGGGCTAGGATAAGAAGCAATAGGCATAATATGGAACATGGAAATTTCAACTCAATTTAAGGAAAATGTTTTGTGCCATGGGCAAGGCCAAATATTGGAAGAGGTACATAGAGAAGTGGCAGGGTTTCCACCCTTGGAGGTAATGAGTACTCAACTGGATAACCTGCTCTAACTGACCCTCCTTTGATCAGGAGACTAGAGTACTCAGGCAGCTTCTGTGGCCTTCTCTACATGATTTTCTGGTTCTCTGAATTCACATACCAGTATCTGGGGAATTACTGCACTGATGGAGTAATTGCATGGTGAGAGAAGGAATGGAGAAATAGATTAAAAAGGAAAGCTATTCCTTCAAAGATAATGTGAATTGTTCATCATTATAATAGTAGCAGAAACAGGTATACCCTTACTGAACTTTAATCATGTGATTTGAGGTTGAAATGTATGTGAGAGAGGTCAGTCAAATAAAAATGGTAAAAACTGAAGCCTGTTAGAGGACAATATGTATGATACATTAAGTAAAATATTTTGGAAGTATCTGTTACATACAATGATATCTGGTCTTGGGGTTTTTTGCTAAAATATCAGCATCTGAGGTACAGAAGTAGAAAAGTTAAACCAACTTTTAGGCCTGCAATTGTCAGCCTTCCCACGCTCATAAGCCCTCTCAAGATTTTTTTTTTCCTGTTATGTTTATTACATTACCCTAACTTGCCTTAGTTACGATACTTGATATGGGCTTCTCACTGCTCATTGCTAAAGACATAGCAAGCCATTGTCCTGTCAGTACATTTTTAATACAAGTAAAAGTGTCATAAGCAGTTTTTGTTAGTATTTTATTTCCAACTTTGACTTAAGTTCTGTCCTTTAATACACCTCTGGCCGAAGAGGAATGTTTCTTGTTGTGATGTCTGCTAGAAAACAGCTGTTGAGAGTCTCTTTAGCCTTCATCAGAGAATTTAGGAGCCCATTTCCCACAAACGACAGGATAAGGTTGCCCTCGTGTGGTTAAGAGGAGAAATAAAGACCAGGGGAAGAAAAATAAAACTAATTTGGCAAAATGAAGGTACTGCTCTCCTTCTCATAGCCTTTGCTTCTTTCTTCATCTTCCCAGGCCTTTTCAAAATGTGCAAAAAAAGCAACTGCTTCTAAAGGATATGTGCACTCTTCAACCCTGCACGTACATCTGCCTAATGTTCTCTTAACTTGCAAAATGTTTTATCTTCATTGAAATATGTGGACTGTTTTACAGTTTCGGATCTTCTCTGATTGCTCATGTTCACAGCATGTAGACAGCTGAGAATGACACACTCATAGTGGGACATAAGCCAGACATGAGCCAGCCAGGTCACTGTACAGTGAAAATGGCACGCACAGCCTGGGATGTAAAGAACCACAATTCACAGAGTGTGTGGATTAACCTTTTACATTAATTTAGAGAGCTGCACTTCAAAGAAGATGTGGGATGGTTAGTATGACTCCAGAGAGGACCGTGAGTATCCTTGGAGGGACAGACTAGTAAGGGAGGACAGAAAAAGTAAGCAGAAAATAGATAAGACAGGGGTAAGGATGAAAATAGCCCTTGCACTTGTAGGCAGCTGATAAAAGAGAACAAGATTAGTTTGATCTTTATTTCAATGAACAGAAGTGGGAATAGTGGGTTTAAACTGCAGCAAAGGGTTGATTCAAAGATAAAAGATTTAAATAACAGATATACTGAAGCTTTGGACTTTTCTGAGGAAGTTGTGGAATTCCCCATTCTTGTAGGCCCTTAAGAATAAGTTACACATGCATCTCCCACAAACGATGCAGAAATAATCCCTTCTGCTTTGGAAGGAAAATCTAAATCTGTAGCTCAATGTAAATCTGTGCAGATCAATAGATTCATAGTTCATTATAAATCTGTGTGGATCAATAGTTGTGTGACATATTCTGGTTTCACGTGGGCACATCTTTAGCTCCAGGGAGGCAGTGTGCATCCTGCTAGTACTTGCATTTCTGTTTCTCTCCTTTAATTCCTAGTGAACTAGATCAGCTATTTAAGACACAGTAGTAACACCTACACACTTCTAAAGGGGATGTCCAGAGTCAGACTGGTGGATCTACATGTCTGATTATCTGGTTCCACATGCTGATCTTTAACTTCGCTGTACAAATCCCTTCCTTATGCTTTCCTTAGCCTCAAGTTATTGTGTCACATGCCTATGGACTTTCTTACTCTCAAAGGTTTGCTCTTCTTATCAGCCTCCAACTTGTACCCTGGAGAGAGAGTGAAGAGGTGTGATCCAGGTGGGTGAATATCCCCTTCCAGAACTGCACACTGAGAGGAGCCTCATGAAGAGGGGTGATCTTCATGGGTTGCTGACCACTGTGGCCTACCACAGGACAGCTGGCAGAGCTTTCTGGAGGTATCTTCTGATACACCCAGGCCACAGGGCTGGTGCATGTTCAAAAGATGATGTCAGAGTTATGTGTAGAACTTTATCAGGCAATAAATGTTAATATTCCTCAACCCTGATTGCCAGAGCATTACTGGAATGGGTTTGTTATTTTTATGAAGTGGAAGATGAAAGACTGGAAGGAGAGAAAGCAAATGGCTTTAGAAAGGCCCCAATAACTTGGATACCACCTGACTGGATGCAGCAGCCTTTGCTCACATTGTCCCATAAAGCTTCAACGTAAATGAAAGTGATTTGTTATGTAGTTGTACCTGGTCATTTGCCAGATTTGACCTTGGAGTGATCAGCCAGTCTTAGGAAACAGGATCTGCAATTGCCTCTCTTTTACACTGGGCAAACATTATTCCTGCCATAAATTCTTTGAGGCAGGGCTCCTATCTTCTGGATTTTATTTAATCCCAGGCATGTTGATGCTTAATAAACAAACACTGTCATGACTATGTTTAAGCATTAATTTGTCCAGTCACTTTTCAAACCCAGCTATCTCCTGATATCCTGTACTTGCAAATAGCACATCCTGTGTGCCTCCTTTGAAATATTCTAGTCCCTAACTAATTTAACTGCTATGGCTGTTTTCTGATGTTGCCTCTCTTAGGGAGCTGCAGAATTGGGTACCCCAACAGAGGCAAGGCTGCCACAGGTCCATGCCACCAGGTACAGCCAGTAGCAAGACTGAGCATGTTTTCAAAGTAAATACATGTCAATTCAGTAGCTGCTTCTGGATCCTCACTCTCCCCTGTTGTCTCCCATGCATGGGCACATACATACATTATCATGGTTTAACCCCAGCTAGTAACTAAGCACCACACAGTCGCTCACTCACTATGCCCAGCTGACATAAGGGAGAGAATCAGGAAGGTAAAAGTGAGAAAACTCATGGGTTGAGTTAAAGACAGTTTAATAGATAATGGAAAAGCCACACACACAAGCAAAGCAAAACAAGGAATTCATTCACTACTTCACATCAACAGGCATCTCTAGGAAAGCAGGGCTCCATGACGCATAACTGTTACTTGGAAAAACAAATGCCATCACTCCAAAGGTCCCCTCCTTCCTTCTTCTTCCTCCACCTTTATATGATGAGCATGGCGTCATATGCTATTGGATATCCCTTTGGTCGGTTGGGGTCAGCTGTCCCAGCTATGTTCCCTCACAGCTTCTTGTGCACCTCAGCCTCCTCACTGGTGGGGTGGTGTGAGAAGCAGAAAAGGCTTTGGCTCTGCGTAAGCCCTGTTCAGCAAGAATGGAAAAATCTCTGCATTA
>NW_010334881.1:9112-25655 GCF_000700745.2 Antrostomus carolinensis | reverse complement strand
CTCTTTCCAGTAAAAATCCAAAACATATTTGCATAATAGCTGCTACGAAGAAAATAAACTCTATCCCAGTCAAAACCAGCACACACATGCGAACAGATGTCTCAATTTCCTAGCCCCCAGACCTCATGATCTCTCCAGCAGTTGGCCTGGACCCTCCTGTTGCCTCTGATATCCAGATCATCCTGGACCCTCACTCTAAGAGACACACACACAGACTCTTGGCTCCCAAGCCTCTTAACGTGCTTGTCAGCTAGTCTGGCTGAGTACTCACTAGTGATCACACACTCACATACCCACACGGCTCCAGCTGATGGCAAATGAACCCTCCAACCCACAGTCCCACTCTGATTGCTGGCACTCTGACCTTCTTGCAGACGGAATAAATGGTACCTGATCCAAAAAAAGAGTTAGAAATTGAGTTTAATGAGAAGACAGGACAGACTGTGCCGATCAGGATCAGGCATGGCAGGACAGTAAGCTGTTTACATGTAACTAACCTCTCTTAAACCCTTATCCTTCTTTTTTCCTGTGTTTGTTCCTCTCCAAATTCCATTGATTCCCACCTTTCCCCACCTCTAAACATCTTATAGTAAGTCCAGTGGGATCCTGAAATTCTCTTCCCCTGCATCCCATAATATGTCCCACACCCCTAGGCAGAGATAGAGAGAGAGAAGAGAGGGAAAAAAACTCTCAGTGATTCATGATGATGGGTTTCACACCTGGACTATAGGGCTTAGGCTTTTGTAGGACAGCCTTAGAAGGAGTCAGGGCATGGTCTCCTTTCTCTGACCAGGCAATAGCGATTTCCCCACCTGCCATTGTGCATCTGTGTCTATGTGTATTTGTGTGTGTAGATGAGCCTTTCAGGGGTTGCTCATCCTCCTGTGATGAGCCTGAGGTAGCTAGGCCTGCGTATAATTTGGGCTCTTCCACTTGACAATGTTCTTCCACTCTACCTTGTGTGCATGGTGACAAGCTTTTTATGTTATAAACTAACAATCTCTGCTATCACAGGTGTCACATACAAGGAACATGAATGCAAAGTGTAGCATTTGCATTTTATTTCTTTCTGAATAAAATAAACTTTATGTTGTAATTTTGAAATTTCGAAAATGGATCTGCCTTTGGTGCTGTGTGCTTATATTCTCAGTCTCCCAGGTGTAAAGTGCTTTTGGCTACATCAATACTGGATGCATAATTTTTTGGTGTTACAGGCAAATGTTAAAAGAAATTTTCATCCAGTATTTACTCTCTCCCTTAAGGCAGTAATTAGTTCATTCTCTTTACCAAGGCACTGATCATGGAGGGGTTGCATACAGTGAAGCATTGTCTGCTAGAGTCACATCCTATATTGTTATAAACCAACCTTCTCAGACTGTTACGGCCAGCCTTCCATTTTTACAATATTTGGTGCAAAATGATATGATGTTGAGCCAAATAGCTGAAAAAAAATAAATGTATGCCTTACTGCAGGTCATGAGCTTGCCTGACAATCATTTTACCTAGGCTGTGACTTGTAGGCATATTTTAGAACATGTTTTTCTCAGAAGCACTTTTGGCAAAAAAAGTCATACCAGTATCAGGTCACATGTGTGGCCTCTGAAAGAGGCAAGGAATGCAGCTGGAGGGTGTGGCAGACACAGGGAGTTTCAACAAAATATTATCTGAAAGTCAAGGTCATAATTATAAACTTTGAAACAAAACATGAGTCAGTCTGTTCTCACACAGCTTTTGCATTACAAACAGATTCACAGGCAAGTCCCATAAAGGATCAATTTCAAAGTTGAATCCTCGCAAGACAAGGCAACATACAAAATGTTTCTTGAGCAAAAGCAACTCTATCATAACTAAATAAAAGAAAAAGGCATGGGTTGAGGATTTCAGGCCCCTTTCAGTGCTAGAAGGCAAAATTAAAATTAAGAGAACCTGGGTGTGCAGCTTCCTCAGCAAACACTGAAAATATCAACCATGTTATTCCGTTGGAGATAATAATTTATGAGGCACATTCAGATTTGAGCACCAAGTTTCATTCAGGTACAAAATCCAAGGACTGCAATGGTGAAAACCATCCACTGAGGATGGTGGCAGGAATGTGAAGTGTCAGAAGGGGGCACACAAGAAACAAGCAGCACTTGTTGCATCCATTTTACTTTTTACAATGGACATGTAGCTTCTGACTCGCTACTGTAGGTCCTTCATGCATCTTTTATCCTTAATCCTCCCCTCCTAGAGATAATCACCTCCAGCTCTTTTTGGTGGAACTCAAAGAGCTGCCTCGGTTCACTTGTGTTGGGCATCATGGCCTCTATGCAGTTTCTTCTCTACACAAATGTGCAGAAATTTGATCCCTTGAGATCTCTAACTGTTTCAATATTTTTCTGCAAGTGATCCAAAGCTAAAAAGGTACCTAACATGGACAGATAGTCAAAGAGAGACAGTACGAATGGGCCTGAAGCCAGGCCAAAAATATAGTGTTGGATTAAAA
This sequence comes from Antrostomus carolinensis, assembly GCF_000700745.2. Classification (NCBI taxonomy): domain Eukaryota; kingdom Metazoa; phylum Chordata; class Aves; order Caprimulgiformes; family Caprimulgidae; genus Antrostomus; species Antrostomus carolinensis. The sequence goes on along the minus strand of NW_010334881.1, from coordinate 23,170 downwards.
CTACAAAACTCCATTGAGTTTCCTCCCTTCATATTCAATCCTATTTTTGTTTGGTGTTGAATGTTTTACTTTCCCAGCAGATATTTGTCTGAATATTTCTGTTTGTTAGAAAGGGCAAGCTTGCAGTTAAGGCTGTGAATTATTATCTGGAGAACTATGATGTTGAATGTTTTACTTTCCCAGCAGATATTTTTCTGAATATTTCTGTTTGTTAGAAAGGGCACAGCTCTTGGCTCTGGATGTTAAAGCACTGGTGTCTATACGGAAATGACACCTGGCAGGCCCTTGAAAGATAAAGCTGTACTGCCAAGTTAAAGAGCTGTGGGAGGAGGTGAGCAGCCTGCCCAGTATCAAGAAAGATGCAAAAAGAGATTGCCCAGATCTTCAGTGGTAAACTGAAAAGACAGAACCCTGAAGCCTCATCTGGGAGGAAGAAGGAACAGCCAGAATCTATGATCAGCTGTGGGACAAATGGAGATTCCCAAGACAGGGAAGACTGAAAGCTTATTTCCAAAACAGGGAGAAAGGCTCCTTCTCTACCTGCAGATCAGCAACAGTAGAATAGGTTCAGTGCCTTGGTTACAAACAAGGTAGAGAAAGACATATCTTGGGAAGCATCAGAGACAGGACCATGCACCTACAGAAAGAGAAAGCAAGCAGTAGTGGTGGGAGGTAACCATCTGCTGACCTGAGTTACTAAGTAGGGAGGTTTGTTGTCTGCTAGGGGCTAAGGTCTGGCGCATCGCAGAGATACTCTGAGGCTTGTCTGGGCCTTGAACTACAACCACCTCCTCCTCATCTGCATGTGCATAAATAACAAGGTGCCATGGAAGAGCCTGAATACATCAGGAATTACTATGTCTCTGGAAGTGACAATTGAGGGCATGATCAACACCTCATACAGCTGGTGGTGTTAGAGATTTGGCTTTTGCAACCATGGGACTTTCTTTTATGAATAAGAACTGCTGTAGAAAGAGGAGATCCACCTCACAAAAAAACAACTCTGCCAGCAGATGAAGCAGTCTGGTGAGGAGAGATTTATACTACGAATGACTGGGGATGGAGACTACAATCAAAGGAGGAGAGGGATGAAAAGAAGAAGATGCAGGGTGATTGGTACAAGGGACCTTAGGAGCAATAGACACGGCCAAGTGGGTCTCTCTGGAGTGTATGTATGCAAATACATAGACCCTGAGAAATGAGCTGGAAGAACTAGAGCTCCACCTGCAGTTGAGGAGCTACAGCATTATTGCAATAGCTGGTGGCATTGGTAGCTCATGTTACCGGAGTGCTGCAACACGTGGATACAAGCCCTTAAGTAAAGACAGGTATTGAAGAAAGGGAGGGGAGGGTTCTGCCTTCTCAGGGTAGTTTGTAGGATCTTTGACACATGCACTTTCTGCAGGGAGAGGTAGCACTGATGTGCACTCATGTCCAAAGTGGCAGCCTGCAGCTCCCTATCAACTCCTTCCAAATTCCTCCAGATGGTTCCTCCCTTTCTATTTAGGCACTCCCTACATAGGTCATCTAAGAACTATTGGGCATCTTTCTATGAAAAAACGTGATCTCTTTTATGTCTTGACCCTGCTGAATGAAGATTTTGTAAGAAATGGGTGTAACAGAACTCAGTGTGGTACCTTATGGAAGGGGAAGGTGATACTAATTTCCAAAATTTCTAAGGCATGCAATTTCATTAAAACACATTCTTGCATCCACATATTCACAAGCACCAAAATGTATGCACCCCAGAGATCTGGCCAGGATCACTTGGATGCAGCACTGATGATAAAGGACAGAGGCTGTTGAGTTGTATTATATCTCTAAGGTAAAAACCTTAGACTGGCAATGACAAAACAGTTTTTGGTCAGATCTTCAAATGCTGCAGATGTCCACAGTTACTATGAGGCAGTCCTTTGGTAGAATCTGTCTTCCTGCTGGTCTCTAACAGAAAAAGGAATATCATGTGTGATGTTCTATAAATTCACTGCTTTCCACTGATGAGTTACCTGTATTGTGAACATACCAGGGTCAGGCTTCTGAGTTTCCCAAAAGCAGTACATTCATCAGTTTTATTACTGGAAGTGGAACCCTTTGTTATCACTACAAGCCAGTCTTTCGAGTGTTATTCTGCTGTTTCTTTGTGTATTTACTAGTATCACTAGATGTTCTTGTGCTTGTTGGATGCTGAGACAAGCCACTGAGAGAAACAGACTTCTGCTCAACTTGTATGTTTCTATGTCTTCTCTTTTTATACATTTTTTTGTGAAGAACATGCAGAATATGCGCCAACTATGTGGATAATATCCCCCAAGTACACAGTGGTTCCATGAATCCTAGCCTGGTATTTTTGGGCACAATCAAAAAGAGCTTAGAACAACAATTTGAAAGAAGTTACCTTCCACCCCTTTTCCCTCTTTCCTTTGACTGTGTCTCATACTCAGGAGAAAGGCATCCCAAAGGAGGATCCTGGCATCAAATATAATCCAAAATCCTTGCACAGGAAAATATCTATGTTAAAGAAAATAAAGTAGTGACTACTGTTATTTTCTTTACTGTTACAGAAATGAGTCCTCAAGACTGCTCTGGAGAATCTGTGTCATGTTTTTCATTTCTTCTTAAGTTTCTACAAATCTTCTGCCAGGAAGGACACTGTGACAACTCTTTCTGCTCAGACAGATGAAAGCTCAGTTTTCCCTACTCGCTATCCAGAGATCTGAGAACAGGAGTTTTCTCCCCAGTTAAGGTCATCCAGTCTGAAGAGTGGCACCTGAAGAAGGCTGAGTGCTGTAGACTCTTCCAAGATGCTCCATTTATGCTCCTTCCAGTACTGGGAGGAAAGCTGTCATCAGTATTCTAGTAGCAATTGGCAAAAGATGCTGAGAAAGGTGTAAGCTTCAGGAAAGACTGGGTGGTAAGCAATCAGGAACCAGGCAGCTGGCTTGGATCAAGGTGGAGATTCAGTTGGAAACAAACACCCCTCCGGCAAGAGTGCAGTTGCACCAGCAAACTAACAGGCAATGTAAAGATACAGCTGTGGGGCTGGAGTCCATGCTGTTCATCAAACAGATCATGTCTATTGAGGTATCAGAGCCACAGCTGAGGAAGGAGATAGACAAGGAGTCTCCACACTCAAACCCATCATATTGACACCAGAAGTGGATAATGGTCTTATCTTGTGCAGAACTATGTATGACTTTTGTCCTGTGAATCACCCAAAAGTCTCCCTGATTGGTTCCTCTGCCTCCTCTTCACCTAATCATCTTAAACCACACTTGGAGAATTCCTGCCATTTCTCAGAAAAAGAGAGCTGCCATGCTGCACTCTTTTCAGTGACAATTTAGAAACACAGAATTCCCTGGATCAGTAGCAGCAAAAATGTCCAGTGCTAGATGGTATGCATGGTAGTCCGGGCACAGTAGGGTCCAGGGAGGAAGTGAAGTTTGAGTCCCAGTTCTCAGGGGGTTTGGTTTCAGCTTGGTTTTCAGCTTGGTTTCAGAAGGATGTCCTCTTTATGACTTGTGACTGGAAAAACAGATGCACATATGGGGGGATGGGGAAGGATAGAAATGCCTCAGTTCTTTTTTCAAAGAAATCCCAGAATTCCAGTGGAGCTGGTGGAAAGGATATTTGGGTTGTCCCATCCAACCTCCTGTTTATTATAGGACTATCAAAACCTTAGACTAGGGCAGCTGTGGCTTTGTCTAGCCAAGTTGTTGAAGTCAGAGAGCCCCTACCTGCCTAGCGAACTGTCATAGGCCTGCACCAACATCTGGGGAAGGAGATTTTCCTAATGTGCAACTTTTGTGGTGTGGTAATTTGTGGTGTTGCCCCTTCTTATGTTGCTTGATACCACTGGGAAGAGTTTGTCTCTCTTCTTTTTGTAACTGCCCTTCCAGTGATTAACATGTTGTTGAATGATTGCCCCCTCCCCCCCGCCTTTTCCTCTCCTCTTTGACAAATTAAAGAACATCATCTCCCTCCACCTCTCTTCACAGACCCCTCAACACCTTGGTCACCCTACACTGGACTCTCCATTGTTTTTTCCCAGATATCACCTAGGAGGGTGGTTGGACATCTACCATTAGATATTGGGAAAAATCAGTTGCCTGAACTAAATCAATTGAATCACAATTAAATTAAGGTACCCAGCTGTGGGGAGACATCAAGCTGTGGTGTATTTACTATTTACAGCAGATTAATGCTAAGAGGAATATTGGGATTCCGTGTATCCCCTCATCCACTGGAATAAGAAAACAGAAAAGATGCTGCTTTCAAATAATATCCCACCATGACTGGACTGGAAACAACAACAACAAAAAGACCTGAAAATATCCCAGACAGAAGAGAATGCTGAATTTGTCTTTCAGATTCCTGAAAAAACAAGATAAGCGCCTGGAAAGAGCTAAGGCTATTTCCTATCTAGACCCTACTTTTTTTTTATCAGAACCCATGGAAGCCATACAAAATATCTAATGTAAATACTCCTTGGCTATGCCATTGGTTTTGTAGGCTTTTTATTGCTTATAAACCAAATCACGTCATCATTGGTACTTTATTTGACCCTTGTTGTAGTTAAAATATTACTCAAAGGACAATAATGCTGTTGTGTGTTCAGTGTTTGCTCAGCACTCATTCTGGATCCTTACATTTGCATGATTGGTGGGAGTGAGAGCACCACCCAAGGATAAGACCAATACCATCAAAATTGCTTGCAATCATTTTTCGTTTTTCCCAGCATAAGCTTTTGACATTGAAATTACTTTTTCTTAGAAAAAGCTTCATATTAAATTAGCAAAAACTGTTCTATTTCCTTGGAGGAGGCAAGCCAGAAATTTACCCATATTAAACAAAAAGACCTAAGAAATAGTTTTCAGTCTTCACATTTTTGAGCATTTGACAGGAAAGAAGTATTTTTGCTAGTAATATAACTTTTTTTCTGCTTGCTTCATATTTTATCTGGATTTGAACAAAATAAATCCTTTGGGGGAAAAAAAAAGAAGACCAACAGACATTCTGAAATATAGGAAGAACATGGGCAAAACAGGACACAATAACGGCCAGATGGGCAGGAAGACAGAAGTTAATGGGAATAGAAGAAGACAGACAGACCCAAAATGTCTGGATAGAAGGGATACAGGAGTGAGACTAGAGGCTAATGTGTGTGGGAACTGGGAAAAAAATTATGAGATTAGAATATTAATAGGATCTAAAGATGGCTGATTGAGAACACTAGTAGCTAGAACTAGAGGAGACCAAAAACTGTGAGAAATATGTAGAAATGGATCCCTTTTAAATTAAGAAAAATATATCTTATTGACCCCGAGAATTTTGAGCTTCAGTAGAACAGAACGAGAAATGGGCTGATAAATCCCATAAGGAGAGTCTAGGGGCAGAAATGAAAGGAAAGGAATAAAGACACTTGGGAAAAGAGACACATTGCAGAATCTAGGAGAAGACAAAGGTAAACAAACCCAAATTCCAAAAACTAAGGGAAAGATTTTCAGCAGGAAGAAGGACCAGAATTGGCAGCCCTTGGAGATGAGTAAGTAGACTAAAAAGATGTATCAGGCAAGGTCTGGAGACTGATGCAGAAATTTGGAAGAGCTAAACAGAGTGATGAGAAGAGTAGGAGAAATTCTGGGGGAAAGATGAGGTAAATTTAAGGGAGAGCAGGCACGAAAGTCTGTGTATACTATGATAGTAAGAAAAGAGAAAATCCTACATTACTGATGATTGTAGAGTTACTGATGGACATCATAATACAGAATTACAGAGTAATAAAAAGACAAGGGGAATCAGAGGCAGTAAGTGTAAAGTAATGAACATAGGGAAGAGGAACTATGTTTCAAGTCTCTGCATTAACCAGTGCTTTAAGAAGCAGCTCTTGGAACTACATAGTTTATTGAATCTGTCATCTCAGTGCTCAAAGCTGGGAAAAAAATACAGTGTTAGTCCTTACAGTAGTAAAGGAGCAGAGTACATAAAAGAAAACATAACTGAACTATTGCATAAATTCAGGGAACAGTAAATTTTACTTTGCATTGCACCAAAGATAGAGCCAAGATGAGCAGTTACTTGCAGGGCCAGTAGTTCTGAGCAAAGCTGTAGCTTGACCACTAGCCCCCTGACCAGACCCTGGAGCCACCAGACTCAGACATCTGTGCGAGACTCTGATCACAGGTATTTAACTCCTGGGAGAAGTGCATTCATTGAAGTTGTTCTGGTCATATAACACAGAAGGGGACCTTTCCCTTGAAGCACCTTAGTTTAACAGTTAAAGATATGAGTTTTTTAACTAGCAGAAGACTGAGGATTGTGAGCCATATTATTCCTAAAGTGCAAGACTAAGGGTTTTCACAGCAAGGTAGACCATGCTTTCCTTCCTGTGGGAAGAGGGTGATGATTTAGAAACAAGAATTCATAGATTCTAAAGCCTAAAAGACTGCTTTGCATTCTAGATCTAGTCTGAATTTGGATTTAACATATGCTAGACAAAGATCTTCATGTGTTAAGGAAAGAATAAGTATGTGGTGGTTTCAAAGTATGTGTGTAAGAAAGATAATTCAGGCAATACTTTAAATAGCAGACACTCAATATCCCTTGTAAGCTGCTTCATTATTTAATTACACACCCTAAAAAGAAATTGCATCAAAAACTTTGAATTTATCTGACTAACATTTTATTACACTCATGACATAAAAACCTCTTTTTTATCAACTAGCTTTCCCTCTGTGCAAATATCCATCTGTGTTAGGAAGCACTGGAGGCAGCACTGCAGGTGGGGTGTCAGGAGAGTGGAGCAGAGGGGCAGAATCCCCTCCCTCGACCTGCTGCCCACGCTGCTCTGGGTGCAGCCCAGGACACGGTTATTGGCCTCTGTGCTGCCAGCGCACGTTGCCGGATCATGTTGAGCTTCTCATCCACCAGTACCCCCAAGTCCTTCTCCTCAGGGCTGTTCTCCATCCATTCTCCTCCCAGCCTGGATTTGTGCCTGGGGTTGCCCTGACCCAGGTGCAGGACCTTGCACTTGGCCTTGTTGAACTTCATGAGGTTTGCATAGGCCCACCTCTCAAGCCTGTCAAGGTCCCTCTGGATGAGTGTGACTGTCCAGCCAATTCCTTTTTCACTGAGTGGTCCATCCATCCAGTCCACGTCTCTCCAACTTAGAGACAATGTCATGCTGGATAGTGTCAAATGCCTTGCACAAATCCAGGTAGAGGACATCAGTTGCTCTTCCCTTATCCACCAAAGTTGTAACTCCACCACAGAAGGCCACAAAATGGGTCTGGCATGATCTGCCCTTCATGAAGCCATGTTGACTGTCACCAATCACCTTCTCATTCTCCATGTGCCTTAGCATAGTTTCCAGGAGGATCTGCTCCATGTTCTTGCCAGGCACAGAGGTGAGAGTAATAAGACTGTAGTTCCCCGGATCTTCTTTATTTCCCTATTTAAAAATGAGGGTTATATTTCCCCTTTTCCAGTTTGTGGGAACTTCACAAGACTGCCAGGATTTCTCAAATATGATGAATAATGTCTTGATAACTTCATTGGCCAGTTCTCTCAGGACCCTCAGATGCACTTCATCAGGTTCCATGGACTTGTGCACCTTCAGGTTCCTCAGATGGTCTTGCATCTGATTGTCTCCTACAGAGGATGGCTCTTCATTCTCCCAGTCTCTGTCTCTGTCTTTTGCAACTTGGAGGGTGTGTCTCAAGTAGCTGTTGGTGAAGGCTGAAGCAAAGAAGTAGTTGGATATCTGAGCGTTCTCCATATCCGGGTGACCAGGTTTCTCATTTCTTTCTGGAGGGAGTCCACATTTTCCCTAGTCTTCCTTTTATCTCTGACATACCCATAAAAACTTTTCTTGTTGGCCTTGACATCCCTGGGCAGATTTAATTCTGTTGGGGCTTTAGCTTTTCTAACCTGATCCCTGGCAACTGGGACAATTTCCCTGTATTCCTCCCAGGCTACCTGCACTTGCTTCTACCCTCTGTAGGCTTCCCTTGTGCATCTGAGTTTGTCCAGGAGCTTCTTGTTCATCCATGCAAGCCTACTGGTGTTTTTGCCTGACTTCCTCTTTGTTGGAATGCATCGCTCCTGGGCTTGGAGGAGGCGATCCTTGAATATTAACCAGCTTTCTGGGACCCCTCTTCTCTCCAGGGTTTTATTCCATAGAACTTTAGCCAGCAGGTCCCTGTAAAGGTCAAAGTCTGCTCTCCTTAATTCCAGGGTAGTGAACCTGCTGCATGCACTCCTCACTGCCCTAAGAATCTGGAACTCCTGCACTTTGTGGGAATCCGAGGCTGCCCTTGAGCTCCACATTCCGCTCCTTGTTGGTGAGAACAAGGTCCAGAATAACACCTCTCCTCATCAGCTCCTCAATTGCTTGGAGACGGAAGTTGTCATCAATGCATTCCAGGAACCTCCTAAGTTGCTTAGGCCCTGCTATGTTGTCCTTCCAACAGATATTGGGGTGGTTGAAGTCCCCCATGAAGACCAGGGCTTGTGAACACGATGCTGCTCCTATCTGTCTATGGAGGGCCTTATCCACTCAGTCTTCGTGGATGACAGCAGGAGATAACATCTGTATATGGAGCAATATTTCTCCACTTGACCTCCAAACTCCCAATATCCCAACAAGGAATGCCTTCAGACCTTTCTAAACCCTGATAATAGTGTATGGAAGGGTAGTCAGGACTGTGGCTGGTGGGGGGACATTCAGCTGCTCTGACAGATTGCATTTCAGAGTGAGTGCAGCGATGGCTTTCATCCATGTTAGTGGATTGAAGTGCATTTTGGGTTTAAGAACATGTCTCCTACAAGCATTCCCAGGTTTTCTCCTCCAGGCTGAGAATATGCTCAGCACCAATGCCACAGTTACTCAGAAGTGGGAGACCTGACACCTGTGGTTGCAAGGACACAGGAGCGTTATTCCATACTGTCTTTCTTTCATTGCTTCTCTTTCCACCCATGGGAGGTTTCATCATGATCAGTTATGTATGTTATCTATTTTCTTCCTCTTTCTGTTCCATCAGTGTTGAGTTCACATGGAGATAGGAGGAAGAGAGGAGGAGTTTGGAGCTCAGTACTTGGAGTGGGGGCTCTGCTCTCCATGTCTCTGTGATGTATGACAGATATCCCCTGCCAGGCTTCTATGCTAGAGGAAAGGTCAGCTTCAATTCTGGCATCTGGGGGCTTTATAAACTCCATGTCCATCCAGATTTGTGCTTCTGTTGGCTGTGAAATGCTTTAAACTAGGCAGCAGGTTCCAGACAGGGTATGTCCCAAAGTCCTGATCCCCTGATGGGGCTAGCCACACTCATTAGTATCTGGCATTTGCGCTCTGACTTACGCATTGATGTTCCTTCCCTGGGGAAGCTCTCAAAAATCTTCAATCTGGCCCACCAGTTCTCAGTTTTTCGTTAAAATCATAAAATCCTGACATTTGTGCTCCAATGTGTGCTCAAGACATATCCAGAACGTTTCATTCCTAATAAAATCTTAAACCCCTCACTTTTCTCTGTTAAAAAGAAACTGAAACAATCCCATAAATCCAGGAGGTGGAACTTTCAGGAAAACTCTAAATCTTAAGAGATAATCTATAAGATCATGGAAGAGAGAACTCCTCAGTCTCATGCATACAAGGGAATGTATGCTCTGTACCCATTTTTAGTTGTCACAGGTACAAACTTGGAAAATTTGTAGATTTTTATAGCCCAGCATCAAAATGCATATTTCCTGAACATTCTTTTATAAGTTGTTTTAAATCCAGTGTTAGACCAAAATTAAAACTCACATTTAAGATCAGAATTAAATAGCATAGTAAAATCTGTTCTCAAAGGATGTGAACATGAAACAGAAGTAGTAGAAATGTTAGAAGAGTTCACCACAGGAAATTTGTGAGATAAATTCAGCTTTCAATAATGACTTTCCATCTTTTGATCTGATTAGATGTCCATTGGCATCGCAGAGAGCAGAGCAAAGGCAACAATTTCAATTTGCAATAAAAGCCATAAATCAGAAATGAAGCATTGCATACTTCTGATAAAATACACTGTGCAAAGGCAGCAGGTCCAACCTTCTTACTGGGCTTATCTGATGCCTTTTAGTGTATCTTTGTAGAACACTTGCATAAAATTGGCCATGAAAATATTTTCTGAAATTTGAGAGCTATTAAATTAGAGGGGAAAAGTACTAAAATTCAAGATTGAATTTATGTAATAAAATTGTTTTGAACAAGATCCACTCAACTTCAGTTATGGAAGGAAAACAGCCAGAGAGCATTAGAAAATGATCCCAAGTCTTTAGTCTCTAATTTATCTCACACTGTTTAATCAAGGACAGCTACCTTTGCTCATCACCTGAATATTTTTAATTCTTATATGTTTGTTCTATTTAGGGTCTTCTACTACATTTCACATTAATTTGAGGTTATGGCAATGATCCTGAAAAGGATCTGCAGTGCTTTTTTGTTGTTGCTTTTGTTGTTGTTACAAGTCTATTTATTTCTTAGCATGGAAGAGGATCCCAGAACCAGTTCAAAGCATCATTATCTATAATGTGTGGTTTTACAGATTTCTCATATGGATAGAATACAAGTTTGTTTTATGTAAAATCCCTTTCAGTGTCAGGCTCCTGTATCACAAAGGTCCTCAAAAGCTCATGCTCTAAAAATTACATTTCTGTCCCTTGATAATTGTAATTAAAATGGAGAAGAACGAAGACAATTAGTGTACAATTGTCCGTTCCTTCCTAAGTGGCATCAGAGTTTATACCATGCAGTTGTGTTACATCCTTACCTTGAAATACTTTTTTTCAAAATAGAATAATCACCTGTTTAGCATTTCTTTATGTTGACCAACAAATTAGAATGAGCTTACATAGCATTTGCTTAACACATTTTACTTTTTCCCAGGTTTCAGTCCAAGCAATCATGCTAAAATTCAGTCTGTTATGCCAATCTACAAAGTTCCCAGTCTCTGAGCCATCTCTACTTTCATCTAGGCAGGGATACAAGGTAGTTCTCATGCTCAGACATTCCTGTATGTGCTGCGTGGGGTCAGGACAGAGTGGAGTTGTCTACAAAAGCAGAGTGTTTGCCCAGACTCATGCTCACTAGGCATTGTCAGGGTTTTGTACACATGCATCAGCAAACAGTGTAAGTTTGCTTGCCCTTGAATACACTTTGAAGCAAGGCTATAGGAGGAAAAATGGACTAAAAATACATCGTTAATCGCAGGGTATCTGACACTTGCTTGAGGATATTGGCTAATGTTTTAATTTAGGACAGTTCTACCCTCAAAAGGTGCAATTAGGTGAGATAACTGAGCTGAGTCAGCTGCTTTCTGCTTCTGAGCAAGACTGTGATTAGCTGAAGACTCTGTCTGACTGACCTGATCTCCTTCTATGGCAAGAAGACCCGCTTAGTGAATGAGGGAAATGCTGTAGATATTGTCTACCTAGACTTTAGCAAAGCTTTTGACAATGTTTCCCATAGCCCTCTCCTGCAGAAACTGGCTACTCATGGCTTGGATGGGCACAGTCCTTCGCTGAGTGGAAAACTGTTGGGATGGACAGACCAAAAGAGTTGTGGTGAATGGAGTTAAATCCAGCTGGTGGCCGGTCACAAGTGATGTTCCCCAGGGCTCAGTACTGGGGTCAACTCTGTTTAATATCTTATGAGGGGATTCAGTGCACCCTCATAACTTTGCAGACAACACCAAGTTGGGTGGGAGTGTTGATCTGATCAAGGGTAGGAAGGCTCTGCAGAGGATCTGGACAGGCTGGATGGATGGGCTGAGGCCAATTGTATGAGGTTTAAGAAGGCCAGGTGCCGGGTCCTGCACTTTGGTCACAATAAGCCCATGCAACGTGACTACAGACTTGGGGAGGAGTGGCTGGAAAGCTACCCCGTGGAAAAGGATCTTGGAGTGTTGCTGAACAGCCAGCTGAACATGAGCCAGCAGTGTGCTCAGGTAGGCAAGAAGGCCAACAGCATCCTGTCTTGTATCAGAAATAGTGTGGCCAGCAGGAGAAGGGAAGTGATGGTCCCCCTGTCCTGGGCACTGGTGAGGCCGCACCTCGAGTGCTGGGTTCAATTTTGGGCCCCTCACTGCAAGAAGGACATTGAGTTGCTGAAGCATGTGCAAAAAAGGGCAACGGAGCTGGGGAAGGATCTGAAGCAAAAGTCTTACGAGGAGCATTTGAGGGAACTTGGGTTGTTCGGTCTGAAGAGAAGGAGGCTGAGGGGAGACCTTCTCACTCTCTACAACTACCTGAAGGGAGGTTGTAGTGAGGTGGGTGTCAGTCTCTTCTCCCAAGTAATAAGCAATAGGCAAGAGGAAATGGTCTCAAGTTGCAGCAGGGGAGGTTGAGATTGGATATTAGGAAAAATTCTTTCACTGAAAGGGTTATCAAGCACTGAAACACGCTGCCCAGGAAAGTGGTTAAATCACCATCCCTGGAGGTATTTAAAAGACTTAAATGTGGTGCTTAGGGACCTGGTGTAGTGGTGGACTTGCAAGTGTTAGCTTTACAGTTGGACTCAATGATCTTAAAGGTCTTTTCCAACCAAAACAATTCTAAGGGTTTTTTGTTTGTTTGTTTGTTTTAACATCAGTTCTGGATTTAGGCAGCTAATTCCTGGGATAAGTGCTGAGCTTTATAGCATTGATAGTCTTCTGAGAACCTAGTTGTTGAGTTGAGGACCTTGTATATATGAAATGGAAATAATAATTCAACACTTAGAAGTACAAGGGAATAATTTAAAAGCTATGATGTAGTCTTGTATTACTGTGATCCATATAAGGATCACAGATGGAAGAGCAAATTGTTTTGAGTTCAGGACAATAGAAACAAGGTATCTTTTATTCCAGTGAAGACACAGACATGAAAGACCTGATACAGGAGAAAAGTGAGTAGGCAAGCAGACCGTCACAAAAAAACCCCACCCCAAAACTCAGCAAAAACATAAACCAAAAAATCCCAAATCATTACTAGCTTTTATTTCATATACAGCACATAAACATGGGCAGATCCTTTCTTCACAGTCTTTCCACCAATAAATAAAAACACAAGGCAATGTTTTCATTCAAAGTCCTTTCCTTTCTCCTAAAGACGAGGTTTACAGTCTTGTTGACAGAACTGCACTGCTGGTGGCACCTGATCCAATTACTTCAGGACTACCCCGTATATATCTACATGAGCTAGCAGCTCCAGTTTGACTGTAGTGGAGATGGAGCCCATATATAGATTTGTGAAAGTATGTGATCTTGCAATATGAATGCACAAAGTTCCTAGCTTGACACATCTTCTTTGGATTCTTTCATCTTAATTCAAAAGCAACCAGCACAGGCAGCATTGGCACAAATTTCACACAAATCACCATCTTGGACAGCTAGGTCTGTCAGAAAGAAAAGAGAGGATTTCAAGGAGATGAAAAGGCAATTTCTTGGAGAGCAGAGACACATATCAAAGCATCTGGGAACTCCTTTCCTTTACTGTTTTATGAGTATTAATGTTCCTTGAAGTTATTACCGGTATAAGTTAAATTAGTTCTTGCAAAAATCTAGCTTAAAGAATGAAATAAAATATGAATTCATTGGGGAAAAAATGTGGAGGCAAGAGAACAATTTAGAGGCACGAGAACAACAGGACATCTTGTGGGATGGTGGTGGGGTGTGGCTTGTAGAATCACAATGTTATATCGGTAGCCTTTCTTCTTAAAGTGTCCATTGTATAGATAAATGCAACAAAATAAAATAACAAAGCCAACACTGTAGTAGCCAGTTCAAGAATCACTACGTGTGTCTTGGAGACAGATAATGTCATCTCTTCTACACCTCACACCTCTTTTAGGATACGTGGAAAAACACTTCCTTCTACACTGATTAGAGAGAGCAATTAGACCTGCTCACAACTTGTAGTTAGCTAGAACTGAGTGATGTAACACTGCCTTTCCTGTAAGGCAGAGACTGTGGACTTTCTGACTTTAAGTTATGTAAGCTAGTGTGCAACTACTTGGAGGAAGCTTTTTCATGGTTATAGCATCCTGAT
>NW_010334881.1:0-9083 GCF_000700745.2 Antrostomus carolinensis | reverse complement strand
GGAATTTTTTTGTAGGGGACTCACAGCTAGCATAGTCCAACCCTTGCAAGAAGAGTAGTAGAAAGGCAACATGGACTCTTTCAGCTGCTTTAGAAGTGACAGAACAGTAATTACATTTCTTTGCCTGCTACTATTGGAATGCTTAACATTGAAAAGTGTGATAAAAATTACAACTACGCAAATATGAGCTACATACTCAGCCTCTCAAAAATAATGGATGCATCTTCTCTTTTGCACACAGCTTGAAACTCCTCAGGAAGGTATTTATCATCACAAGGAGAATAGCTAGCCTTTGAAACCACCATGCGAGGGTTAATGTGTCTGTTCTCATCCATAAGCTCCTTTAGCTTCTTCACAGACTCAAGGGAGAATTTCAAGTCTCCATCCTGTGTAGACAGCATCAGAAACAAAAAGGTGTCAGGAAGTCAGTCTCTAGGCAAATCCATTCCAACTCCCCAAAATTATAATATAGGGAAAAGACAGTGTTGAAACAATGCCTAGATAAAATCAGTGCTGACTAAAGGCAAAATAATCAGCTCTTCAAGGCAAAGCCCTTTCAGAGCAGTAGTGAGACCTGGCTAGCTAGTCAGGGCCTTCATTATGTATCACAGTGGGTGAAGGCAGAATTAGTGCATTTCTCACTCCCACTAGAGACCCATAAAATCTGTAGTTGAAAGATACAGGCTGGAAATCTGCAGCCTAGAAAACAGATGATTGGGTAGTAAGTGGAAGAGATTTACAAAATCATGAGTTGAATGGGAGTTAATGTGAATTTATTTTGTTCACTCTTTCTTCTAATACACCAGTAGGGAACTTCAAGTGTTGATTGTCACATAGCAGGCTCTAACCACACATAAGGAGTTATTCCTTCACATTACACATTTTTAAGAGCTGAAATCTCACACCTCAAGGTCCTGTGGTAAGTTTTCATGAACTTAAATCTTGCCCACATAATTAATGGAACACAAGCTATTGGTAGCATAAATATGACACTTCTAACTCAAAGCTCATACCAAAAGCTTCAGGAGATCACAAGAGTATTCTTGGTAATATTACTCCATGTTTTAGATTGCTAGACCCTGTGCATCAGTTAATGGTCATTCCCTCAGTGAATCTCGCTGTTGAGGTCATAAACTTAAATTGCAGGTGTTACAATTGTTAAGTTAGGTGCATAAAGTCTGTTTACATCTACAGGCAATCAGAGTTTGGCCTAGAAGAGAAATAAGCATTATCAAATTTATCTTTAGCATGTGTTTTAACCTGATTTAATAACCAGCATGTAGTCAGTAAGATGATCAAATGACACTTTCTTGTTCAAAGAAATAAAGTGAAATGACTCTGATACAGCATGAGACTAAATATTGCCACTTGTTTCATAGTCTCATGAGCCCTATGTTGAACAGTGTGAGATGGGGTGGCATTTGGTTTTGGTCTGTTGGGGTTTTTTTACAGAATCACAGAATTTTGGAGTTAAAGAATTAAAAAACCGCAACCAGATAAACTCTGGACATGCATTTACTTAAGAAAATCAAACTCCTTTCCACTAGCAGTCAGTTTATGATTTCACTCAGCTTAGTTTATCAGCCATGGTTGTCTATGAAAAATTAACTTTTCCTGTATAAATGCAGTTCTAGATTTAGCTATTGGTAACAGACCTCAAAAGCATAAAACAGAGAACTAAAAAAGGATGGATTTCCGCGGGTAACAGTTTCAGAGAAACCAGAAAGTAGAAATGAACCCCGAGACATCTATGTCCTGGTGACAAAAACCAACAAAGCAACAAGAAAAAAACTCAAACAAAAACCCATCACCTCAGATAAGAAAGATGTATTAGAGAGAGTTCAATCTGAACAGCATCTCCCCTCCAAGGTGTAAGTGCATACTGTGTTGCTGAACTAAGAGTTTTTAACACAGAAATAGTGCAGGCCAGAAGAATCCTTCTCTGTGTTTTTTTCTGGTTTTTACTCCACACATACTAAATTATCTTCCTCCAATTTCCATCATATTCATTCAAGATATGAGATGGAAAGTGTCAAGATAGCGGTAGTCTTCAAAAACATGATATGAAGTCAAATGAACTTCACTTCTGCTTTCCAAAACATTTTGTTAAATGAAAAACTTCATCATATTATGGGAGAGGGAAGGGAAATATTGGGAAGAATTTCAGCCAAAATAAGGAGCATAAGTTGGTGTATGAGTCAACTTCGTGCACTGAGTAGTTAGTCAGTGAGGAGCTAAAACTTGAGAGCTTCACTTCCTACACTTTGTACCCAACCTAAGACCAGCTATTCTCCTTTTAGTTATTTTTTTATGCCTCCAAGTGGAAAACTGAGATTTTTTAGATTAAGTAAGAAGCTATCTGTTCCTCTGAAGACTCTAAGTTTTAAAGAATGGTTTGGAAGGAAGGAATAGCTTAAACCTTCTATCTCTGGGTATCTCTGACATCCAAAGGAAAAAAACAGGATATTTCAAAGCACAAAGGTAGTACCTTATCCCTGGAAACCTACTGCGCACATATAGAGAGTCAATAATTGTTTAAGAAATGTTAGTTCTCTTGGAATTTATTTACATTGCAATCAAACTAAAATCTCCTAAACTGTTTCTGTGGATGAGTGCAGACAGATCCAACACACTTGCAAGTACAGACAAGAGCACTGAAGTACCTTAACTGCTTTCATTTTCCATGTAATATCAGTCATAAGTGCTGTGTATTTTAGAAAATTTGGTATAGTCTCTTCTAATAGTTTATCTCCATATTAATATTTCATTAGATCCAGCTAGCATTTCTTTCACCTTTTTTTTTATGCGTGATATGTGTGTAGGCTCAGTCACATAATTTTGCAGATCATTTTCATAAAGAACTTCCTGCCTAGAAGCAAGTGAGATAAGGCAATTTTTCTTTTTCATATTGTTTGCATCATTCTATAAAGTTAGAGGTGTCCCCAGTTCTTGCAGCTTCACAGCACATGGGGTTATGTGCAAAAGAAAACTCTGGAAACAATGCCTCAGTCAGCAAAGGATTTCAGAGTAGTGATATTGCTCTTGAAGTTGATTAAAACTGCAGCAGCATATTAATAATACCTGCAGCATTTCACAGAAAGTAAATCTGAACCATAGGGAGATGAAGTTGGGTATCCAGCCAGAGCAAAGCAATAATTTAGATCTGTTAGTTTAGTTCAAGATTCCTGTTGCATCCACAACACTTCACATAATATCAGTACTTTGGTGAACCTGTAACAGCAAAAAATTAAAGAGCGGAAAACTCACCTGTACATAGACTTCTTGAGAGCTGTGCACCAGTAAAAGCAGCGCAAGGACTGTAAAGGAAAGTTCGTTCTTCATAGTGTCTGCAAAGTATAGTCTTTCCTAACCTTTTCTCTGGCTTTGGTCCTTCTCTGTCTTTCTTTTGTGTCTCAGACTTTCTTTTCTTAGCACTCAGACCATCTAGCAGACAGAGCTCTATGCTCCCAGTGCAAAGTTGAAGCTTTATAAAGACTTTACAGAGCATTTGCCTGGTAATCTATTAATCTAAACTCTTTATTGACATATAATAAACCCTCAGTGGACCGTCAGTTATCTCCTCATTAACAGAGTAGGCCAGTCACACCCAGGCAGATCCTAGGGTTTATGAGTCTCTCCCATTTTGAGAAACTGGCCATGACACAGGAAGGAAAAATATTCCAGCCTACAAAAAAATAAATGGTAGAAATTGATCTAACACAACATCTGAAACTCAGTCTCCATAGGGGAAATGTACTCATGTTTCTGGCCACTTGCTGCAGAACTGTGAGAAATAAAGAGATTTGTAAGAAGACAGAAAAAACCTGACCTCTTGCACTAATTGGTGGCCAGTAAGGTCCCTCTTCTGGGGACTCCAGGTACTAAGAAAGTAGCAATGGACTGAGGCAAATAAATACAAGCTGTGCCTGCATATGACAATCTATAAAATGTAATTTTGCTGCTGCTTTTTGCAGCATCCAATCAAAAAGCACACATAAAAGGCATGAATCAAATCTATTTCTCTGTGACTTTCAGTCTTATCTAGAAACATGGTAATGTCACACAGATGGAGAAGCATCAGCATGCCTCACTCAGCTCAGTTCTGCCCATCAAGCTCAAGTCCTTTAATTTGTAAATGATTTCTGGCATATTGTGGCTTTGGAGCAACAATGGACACCATGCCAAATGATCTTCCTGATACCTCCTCCTGATAGAGTAACAGTCAGCCACTAAGCAAATTACTCAAATCTCAGCAATGTTTTATGCCGGCAAAGGCTCTAGTTCTTACTGTATTCCAATCTATTGCTAAGATGACATGCTGTCATGCTGTACAAAATTCCATAAACCAAAGCAGCATGGAGTTCACAAGTAGTGGGCTTGTAGGGAGGAAATGGGACTTCTCTGGTTCAATATAGTCCAAAAAATTCAGTAAAGCTGAAGCTACCCCTTAGCTGACAGTGTGGACTGCTTACTGATAGAATTTGTTTCTTTTGTCTTCACTAGTCCAGTGTACTCTTCATCCATGAAATTTGCACCCTTAGAAGCATCTTTATTACCACAAAATGAGCTTGCTTTCTCTGCTGTTATGCTTTCTCTGCTGTTATGCTTTCTCTGCTTTCTGTGCTGCCATGGCCAACAGCCAACACCACTTGCAACCCCAGAACAACTCATGCCTGTGCCCTTAATTATATTGGTCAAGGGTGTAACAGCAGAGGGTATAGCAACTCTTCTTCCTAGGAATTTTGCAGAGGTGTCACAAGAGACAGACATGCCTAGAATCCAGTCAGGTGAAGCTGAAGGCAAGAAAGCAATTAAATGTAGGGAATAAAAAGATATACTGGGAGGCATGAAAGAGGCGTTTGGAATCCCATCTCCCATTACATACTTGGTTCCCAAACCCACTGGGTCAGGACACCTGTCAGAGCATGGACTACCAATTTTCATCAGTATCATGCTTGACATGCTGATGGTGTGCCGTAGTGGAAAATCCCAGTGCTTCTGACCCAGCTGCATTTCTCAGAGTAAAGATGTACACACTCTCTCCTCCACCTTCTTTAAAAAACTTCCAGAGAGAATTATGGTTGGTTTACACATTCCTTTACTACATTATCTAAGAGTTTTGTCAAGCTCTAATACCAATTTTGTCTATTACTTCACATCACTCATTTCTGTCTTGTTTAGGCAATATTAAGATACTACTGATTTAAGTTAAATCCTTGAGTGGCATTGTTGCACTTTTTTGCTTGGATTCATCTAGTCCATCTATAAGTTTTAAAACCCAAAAGTTTTTTGAAGTATCTGGAAAAAAAGGACTTCCTGTCAAAACTCAGATCATGTGTCTCTCCTGTTTGGTATCCTGATCCTAATTGACAGGAATCACTTATGCTTGAGGGGAAATGGGGCCTTTCCTCGGAATAGTTGTCAAATGTCTTCACCTGGAGTCTTAAGAGGGCTCCCACGTGGCATCCCCCCCGCCCCGAGGCGTGGGCAGGGATGAAGAGGGCACACATCTAAGCAGATAGATAGGATCTTTAAGAAACAGAGAGGCATCTAACACATTTAGTCACCCCCAGAAATTACCTTTTTGAGGCTGTGCCTTTGAATTAAAAGGTCTACAGCAATCATTAACCCAGAACTAGGCCCCTAAATGCTTTTTGAGCTCAATCTGTAGCCAGCCTGAGTTGTGTGAGAAGGGTGAGAGCTGAAGAGAAAGAACTGAAATGCTAAAACATTTCTGATATCAGATGGATCTTTAAGTATGCTGAAAATACAAACTGTGTGTCTACATATTTTTTTTTTTTAACTGGGGATCCCCAAGATGGACACAGCACTCCAGATGTGGCCTCACCAGTGCTAAGGGGACAGGTCACCTTGCCCAACATGCTAGCCAAGCTCCTCCTAATGCAGTCCTTGGCCTTCTCTGCCACAGAGTGTGCTGATGCTCACGTTCAACTTGAGTCTACCAAGACCGAGTTGCTGTAAAGCTACTGGTGAGCCTCCAGCTTTTACTGGTGTATGAGATTATTCCTCCCAAGGAACTGGACTTTTCATTTCCTTTTGTTAAAGCAAATGAGACCTCTGGCAGCCCATTTCTCTAGCCTGGGCACTCCTCAAGGCCCAGCCCTGCTGGGGCCTCTGCCCTGCCTAGGTCCCACACACCAGAGGAACTTTGGTCTGCTGTCCAGGAGGGCAGACAGGGTGATGCACACCACACTGCCCTACTTTGGGTGTTGGTTCTCCGTGCTCTGGGCAATCTGTCCTACAACCAATTTCTCCTGACTAACCTCCATCATGAGTGGGCACTGCAACCATCCCTGCTGACAGCGGTTCTCTTGTCCCAACCATCCTGGATCCCCATAGAACAGACTTTGCCCCATCACCCACTCCCCTAGGACCTAGTCACAGCTTCCCACATGCTTGGGGACCAGGGAGGCACATCAGGAGCACAGACGTAGCAGAAGCCCCTTAGGCCTTTCCCCAGCCCACCAAGGCAAGGGAACAGAAAAGGTTCCTCTCTGCAGCCCATTTCCAATTCCCCTTCCCTCAGCACTTGCCATCCACCTCTCCAGCCCAAATAGGTGCCCCAGGGAAGGTCCCAAGGGTCCCCAGGGACCTGCAGGCTACAGCTGAAGCCCCCTCAGCACCTCTTCCAGTGCCTTTAAAACACCCCAGGCCTTTGAGGACTGAGCAGTTGGCATGGCAAACCAGAACCCAGCAAGAGACAATCTCCTTGTGGGGCTTGTTGGAGCTTCTGGGGGTAGCTGTAGGGCAGTTTTGGGGGCAACTGCAGGGCTGTGGGGGCTGCATGTGTGGGGTGATGGCTCCTCTGTGCTGGGGCTGTGTGGGGGCAGTTCCTCTGTGGTGGGGACTGGAGGGTGATTCTGGGATGAGGGCTTAGGTAGAAGCTGCTTTGCAGTGGGATAGGCTGTGGTGAGACTCAATGACCCTTGTGGATCCTTTCCAACTCACAACATTCTATGATTTCCAGGGAGGAAGGGAAAGCTACTCTACAGTGGGGCAGTGTTTGTGGTGGTTTCTGTGGGGCTGATAGTCAATGGGGCTGTGGTAGAAGGGGGCAGTTTCAGGTCAGGGGTGCAGCTCTGGGGAGAAGGCCGTGGTAATCGTCGGGGTGGTCATGGTAATCGTGGGGGTGGAGTGTGTGAGGCTGTAGCTTCACAGTGGTGCAATGGTCACCTCTGCCCTAGGCACCTAAATGCACAGAGAGGGCTCATGGAGGCACCAAAAGGAGCCTGGAAAGCTATTTGAGGTAACCAAAGCTGCACAGAGGGCTCCTGTTGTGGGGGCTAACAGCTTTTCAAGTGCTCAAACAGAAACAGAGAACAGGGAGAGGGCAAAGAAACATATTTGGAATGCTCCCAGGCCTCACCCCAGGAGACACAACCCAAAGGCTTTGGAGGAGGTGAGACTTACTACCATCATCTTCAAGGACTGCACTTATCTCCCACCTAAGATCAGTCAGCAGCAGTAGCAGGAACACACTAGTCTCAGGGCAGGGCTCAGCCTGCCTTGTCCCCTCCATTCTTTCCACCCTGCTCTTGCAATCACCCACCCCATGCAGATGGTCCTGCCTGGCCAGGGAAGGCTGCTTGTCTGCAGGGCTAAAGTGAGTTCTCTGATAGCAGGACACACAGATCAAGCCCAGCATCCCTGTGGTGGGTTTAACCTTGGCTGGCTGACAAGCGGCGACCACCTGCCTTCTTTAACAGAAAAGGGTGACATCATAAGATTAAAAGGCCATTTGTTAAGATAAAGACACGGAGATCACTTACCAATTATTGTCATGGACAAACCAGACTCACCTTGGGGAAAGTCAATTTATTGTCAGTTAAAAATATGGTGAGAAACAAAGCCAAACTAAATTCACCTTTTCCCACTTGCCTTGTTCATAACATCATTCTTTCTTTCCTGAGTTTTCTACCTCTTCCCCCCAACCCTAAGTGGTACAGGGGTATGGGGAGTAGGAGGTTGCAGTCAGTTCATATCACTTCTTAGTTTATGGACCATCCTTTCAAAATGTGTATTGAGTTTGTTTAGTCTAGTCGTTTAGTCTTGGGTTCCATCTGTCATGACAGTCTTTCAAGGCAGGAGATATGATGTAAAATTTGCACAATGGAGTAGGTGACATTGAACACAGCAGGATAATGGTGTGTAGTCTCTGTTTCATTCTGCATCTGAAATTTGTAGCTGGCATATCTAGCACAGTCCATGCTAAGGGTCTGCAGGTTGAAGATGTTGATCTTGAAGCTGTGGGGTCCCATCTCTGGTTCCACTGGAGTTCTTTCTTCATTAACCTGGGGAAATTCTTAATATAAAGCCATTAGTATAATACACAACAACCATAGCAATGATGATATACAATTCATCAGCAGTTTTCACCTAACATCAAATTCTCTTGAGGCACACATCAGACTTCCCTATTCGTCTTCATCACCCACCAAGTGCACCCAGGTCCTTGAGCAAAAGCAATCCCATAAATGGGTTTATCCTTGCCCAAGGCACAAATAACCCAGATCGCTTTGCCCAGCATATTTTTAATGCAAATTACAGGGACTCTATCCCTTTCTGCAGTACATAAAGGTCCTGATTGGGCAGGGCCAGCTCAGTTGGCAGATCCTCTGGTGTTGACTAACCAGGTGGCTTTTGCTAAAAGTGTGTCCTAGTGTTTGAAAGTTCCACCACCCATTGCTCTCAGTGTGGTTTTCAGCAGCCCATTGCATTGTTCGACTGTCCCGGAGGCTGGTGCATGACAGGGAACATGGTACACCCACTCAATGCCATATTCTTTGGCCCAAGTGTCTATGAGATTGTTTTGGAAATGAGTTTCATTGTCTGACTCAGTTGTTTCTGGGGTGCCATGTCTCCACAAGACCTGCTTTTCAAGGCCTAGAATAGTGTTTTGGGCAGTGGCATGGGGCACAGCATAGGTCTCCAACCACCCAGTGATTGCTTCCACCATTGTGCTTGCCACTGTAGTTTTATGGGAGTGCGATATAGTCAATCTGTCAGGCCTCTCCATATTTATATTTTAACTATCGTCCTCCATACCAAAGAGGTTTTAACCA
>NW_010334880.1:28233-29593 GCF_000700745.2 Antrostomus carolinensis | reverse complement strand
GGATGGATGGATGGATGGATGGATGGGAGATCCAGACCCTTTGCCATGCTCCCTGCCCATGTCCTCCCAGCTCCAGCAGAACCTGTCCCCAGGGTCCCTCCAGAGCCCGAGGGGCTGCCAGGAGCTGGGGAAGGTTTGGGACAAACCCCAACCACGTCGCTTCCCCTCCTGACCCCCACGGCTTCGTCTCCTCTCCCAGCTTCGCTTCACCTCCAGCTCCCACCCATCCTACCCCAGCTCCAGCATCACCCACCCAGCCGGACACCAGCACCCATGGCAGCCACGGGGCTAACGAGGGCTCGGCCCTGCTCTTAATTAGCAAAACCAAATGGAAGGGCTGACAGGAGCCCTGGAGCCTGGAAGGGCAGAGAGCTGGTGATGCCACCGCTCACCGGCATCACCAGGCACCCAGCGCAGGATGGAGCTGGAGGCGAGACAGGAACAGCAAATATTTAATATTTCCAATCTCCACTTTCCATTTTTATAAACTGAAAAGAAAAAAAATTTGAATATATTACAAAATATCTGTACAGAGATAAAGGTACAACCGGGGAAAGCAAAATAAACCAACCCCCCCCCCAAAAAAAGCGTGTTCAGTCTTGAAATAAAACTGGGGAAGGTGCTGGGAGAGTCTGACCAGCCACTGCTCTGCTGGGGAACTGGCCACGGTGTGGTCCCCGTGGGCACAAACCCCCCCACGGGTGGGCAGAGGGAGGAGGGGCTGCCAGCTCCTGCCTGGTCTGTAACCTGCACTGACCGCCCTGGAAATGCTTTTAATGCACGTGTTTCTCCTCCCCCTGCAGTAAATCCTTTTGTTTTCTACAGAGATCCTTAAAAAAAGGGGAGAAAGGGGAGAAAAAGGGGAAAAAAAGGAATAAAAGGGAAAAGAAAAAAGGAGAAAAGGGGAAAAAAAAGAAAAATGAGAAAAGTGAAAAACAAAAAGAGAAAAGAAAAAGATAAAAGGAAAAAAGGAGAAAGGAAAAAGGAAAATGAAAAGGAGGAAAAAAGGGAAAAGATAAAAAGGAGAAAGGAAAAGAGAAATTACAAAAGGGGAAAAAAGAAAAAGGGAAAAGGGGCAAAAAGGGGAAAGATAAAAAAGGAAAAAGGAAAAAAGAAGAGAGATGAAAAAAGGGAAAAGAAAAAAGAAAAGGGGAATAAAGAAAAAAGGGGGGAAAAAAGAAAAAAAAAGGAAAAAAAAAAGAAGAGCTGCTGGGAGGGTGGGGGACACCAACAGCCCCCCCAGTCCTGTGACTGGGGACCATGTCCTGGCCAAGCTGGTCCCCCCAGGTCCCCACATGCCCCTTACTGGGACCAGTTCAGCGGCTCCTGCCAGCGCCGCAGCTCTGCCCACAGCTCCCGG
>NW_010334880.1:26422-28218 GCF_000700745.2 Antrostomus carolinensis | reverse complement strand
GCCGCAGCTCTGCCCAAAGCTCCCGGGTGGGCAGCGAGAGGGGACCAGGGAGACCCACCTCGGGTGGGAACCCAGAGAGACCTCCTGACACGGCCTGGCCCTGTGGGGACGGGTGACAGATGCCATCGGCCACCTCAGAGCAGGGACACGAGCCTGGGCTGTGTGTCCTGTGCTCGAGGTGGGACAGAGGGACAGGAGCCCACCCTGGCTGTCACCGTTCCCTCCTCAGCCCCTTTTCAGCCTCTGCTGCAAAACGTCCCCGTGGAGCTGGTGGGGACACAGTGACACTGACGGGCACAGGCTTCGCTTTGGGGACAGGTGTGACCCCAAACTGCACCTGCCACCTGGACCCCAACGGTGGGGACAGGGGGGAGCGGGCAGAGCCGGGGGGGAGGTCGGGATGTTTAAGGAACGGGGGGGATTCCTGGGGAGCTGGAAAGACAATAAATGGGAATCGGTTTCCTGAGGATTCAGCCCAAATGTGGCAGCTCCTTCCAACCTGGAGGGGCTCAGGGAGAGAAACCAGAACCACCACCAGCACCACCACAGCTCCATGGTGGAGCAGAGCTCTGGTGGCTGCACGGTGGGAAAAGAAAACACAGAAATAATAATAAAAAACCTTGAAAAGGTGACAGGTTTGGGAGGAGAAAATATAGAAATTAAAAAAACCCCCCCTGAAGAAGTGAGCGGTTTATTTAGTGCACTCTGCGTCTCACACAACTACTCACTGGGGTTTTTTTTCCTGCACATCAGGTATGAACTGGTAATTAGGGAATAAAATTAAAAATACAACTTAAAACTCAACAAATTTACAGCTGGAATTTTGCGAGGGGTGTCGCTCCTCGGTGCTCAGCCACTGAGATGAGAGCTGCCAGCACTGTGTGCATTAGATATCTCTCTATATATATATATTGATTATTTATTTCCTCTCCTCTCCTTCCTCCCACAGCAACTCCCACAGCAAAGCTGGGAGCTCGGGCTGCATAAGGTAGATTTCCCCCCCCCCCTCCCAGTTTGAGAAGCATCATCAATTCAGGTGCATTTTATTTTCTTTTTAATTTCTCTCTCTGTATATAAAGAAATCAAATGCTGTTAGTAGCAAAAAGGTCTCTCAGCCCCCCCGGATTTCCACCTGTTGAACACTTCAGAACACTCTCGTCTCTTAAAATTAAAATAACTGTGTGTTTTCCACAGGAAAGGTCTAATCAGGGAAAAAAAAAAGCTCATAAATATGTACCTTTGTTTTATTCATCTCTTTTTGTTTAAGTCTCATTGAAATGGACAATATCGCAACCTTCTGCGGGAGGGGAAATAAAAATTCATTGTAAATATTTCCTTGACAACAACAAAAATATAGAAACTTATAGAAATGATACATCAACCCCTGGGAAACCTCAAAGGCTGGAGATGCTGCTCAGGGAGCCCAACACCAACACAACACCAGCTCAGAAGATGTTGGGCACCAAGGATGCTCCTACCTGGTGGCATTTCCCCACCAGAAATTGGGGGGTTTTTTTTTGTTTGTTTTTCCTTTTTTAATTCTTACAGATTTTTGGAAGTTTTGAATGACAAAAGAAATAAGAGATTTCAGTGAGGTGTTCTCTTCAGCTCCTAAAAAAAAAAGAAAAGAAAAAAAGAAAAAAAAAGACAATTCCTACTGCAAAATTCCAGCAGGAGAGACCCAAAACTCCAAGAGACCCTTCAGAAAAAGCCAGTTTCCTCATTTCCTAAGGCTGGTGTCCAAAGGGACCCGGAGCTGCCCAGGTGGAGCCCAAGGAGAGGGGCAGCTGGAGGCT
>NW_010334880.1:6272-26343 GCF_000700745.2 Antrostomus carolinensis | reverse complement strand
GATCCCGCTGCCTCTGCAGCACCATATTCCCATTTTTTTTTTCCTTTTTTTAAACTTTTTTTTTTTTCTTAAATTTTATTTTTTCAAAGGGATTAGAGGAGAAAAAAAAAAAAAATAATAATAAATTTGCTTTGGGAACCAAACTCCTCTCCCTCAGCCCGACCCCAACATCACCCGGAGCTTCCCCCACCGAGAAGCACCAGGGCCCAGCTTGGGAAATATATTTTTATTATTATTATTATTAATTATTATTATTTCCTTCTTCCCACATGGATGGGTTGGTTTGTTTGTTTCATTCCTCCTATTTTTAAACAATTCCCCCCCCCCCTGCTCTGCTGGCTCAGGGCAGGAATCTCGCCGCTTTTCCCTGTGGGTTGGGGTTTGGTTTGGGTTTTTTTTGGGGGGATTTTTTTATTTTGTTGTTATTTGTCACTAACCAAGCACGAGAGGTTTTGATCAGCGAGACCCCCCCTCAAGAGGGGACCCCCACGGTAAATCCTGGGGTGACCCAGCTGGCTGCCTAGCAAAGGAATATGACAGGGAACTTCTCAACAGCTGAAATGCGGATGAGACCTTGCTCTGGTCAAAAAAAAAATAACAATAATAATTAAAAAAACAACCAAAAACCCAAAAAATAAAAGAAAAGAGAAGTGATGGTGCTAAAGGTGGAGAGGGGAGGGAGGGGAGAACCGGGGCATCGCTCAGTAGGGGACCCCTCTCCCCCTTCCCCCCCGTGGAGGCACTCTGCCAGGCCCACGGAACGTCTTCCCGTAAGAAGAAGTCGCCTGGGTTGGGGCACCCCAGTTATGACCTGTTCCTGCCCCACTGGAACCAGCACTTCCCGGTCCCAATTCGCTGTAGTTTTGAATTTTGGCCTCTGGATGGACCAGGGTGTTGTTGCTCCCCTCGGTTTTTGTAAAAGATTGCCCGAGTGAGTGTAGGGCGACGGGGACTCTGGCGAAGCGGAGGTCCTGGTCCCCTGGAAACTGGACAGATCCTGTGCCCTGGTAACTGCTTGTCTCCCCAAGGTGGCTCACGGAGCCTAAGAAGGTCCTGCTTTTCCCCAGAGGTTGGGTAGAGGGTTCTAACAGCGTCTGGCTTGAATTCAGCTCCTCGGTACCAAATCCCCCCTCGGAACCCTCGGTGCTGTAAGTCCTGGAGGAGCGGGAGCGGCCGTAGTCCGCGGCTCTCGGGGTTTGGTGTTCGTGCGTCGTGTGGCCGAGCGATTCCGTGTCTTGTTGGGAAAAGAGCTGCAGGAGAGCAGCCGTGACGGCCGGGTTCAACTCTTGGGCTGCACTGGAGAGATCACCTTCAGAGAGAGGAGGCGGCGGTCCGGGGGGCTCAGGGGGTCTCTTCTCTGGTGGGAGAATGCGAGGAGGACACGCTGTGGAAGGGTTACTTCTTTTAAACACCATCTTAAAACATTATGTAAACAGATATAAATAACATTTATACACAGGAACAAAAAAAAAAAGTCAAAACCAGCCTATTGAGACAGTCCCCTCTCTAGGATGAGCTGGAAAAGAGGTGGAGAGATTTTAAAAACTGGTATTCTTTAAAAAATAAATAGAAAAATTTAAAAAAATCAATGTTCATTAACATTTTCCTCCTACTTGCCCCATCCCCCACGCACCCAACGAGTCAGCACCAGCTGTCCTAACACATGGGCCCCCGTGGAGGGAATTCCTGTGCTCAGATCAAAGGCTGATGCTGAGCAGGAGCCAGATGTGGAGCCACCCGACAGCACGTGCGCCCCAAAAGCCAGGGTCTGACTGTTCCGGCCCCAGAACCGCCGGCAGCTGCGCACTGATGGAGCGTGGCTCTGATGTGCTGGTTCAGAACAACAAAAAGCCCAAAGCCAGCCCCAAATGCAGGTGTAGCAGTTCCTGACTGCACCCAGAACAGGCTGAAGGGAGGGGACACACACCTCACACCCCCTCTTCACCTGCTCCACCTGGTTTTTGACCTTTTTACAAAGTGCATTTCCAGTAAAAGGTCAAAAAAACCCAATCTCAACCCACAAATATTTCCAGGAAACACAGAGATTGTGCGGAAACATGAGAAAATCCTTTTGCCCCCCACTCTGCCACCTCCTCCCCCAAATCCCACGTGAAGTCACTAGGATTTCTGTTCCAAAATGACCCCTCTCAACAAGAACAAAAAACACCCTTCACCCCCATCTCCCTCCCAACACCACGACTTTGTGTTGCTGCTTTTGGGGGGCAGCAGGAAGAACAAAGCAGCCTGGTCAGGCAGTGGGAGAGGTGATGAGAGCAGAGCTCTGGGTCTCCTCCTGCTCAGAGAGTGTCACAAGGGGAGAAGTGACAGGGCAGAGGGGAGGACGCACGTGATGGATCTGCCGCCAGCGCCTCACGCGCCGACTGGGCTGACAAAACCAGTCCCAGTAACACAACTGAACTGACTCCATCTCCTCCATCCACAAAGGCATCGGCTACACGGTGATTAAAGTCATTACTGGTGATGATGTAAGAGGCCACGGACACCTTGTTGGAATCAGATCCTCAAAATCATTTGCCAAACTGGTTATTAAAAAGGTCAAACTTTATTGTGAAAACCAGTAGTCTTCCAGGACCACCCCCCTCCACCCGTATCAGTCCACTTTTAAAACTAGATTATATTTAAATCCAGAAAACAAATCTTCAGGTAAATTTTAAAGCCAAGCTGATTTGGGGACAGCATATCATTTAAAATAATTATTAAACAGAGAACAACGGTATTTGATTGAATCTGCTCTACAATAACCTAGTTATCTTCCAGTATACTAGGGCAAGGAGAAAAAAAAAATAAAAATATAAAATAAAAATAAAATAAAAGCACAATCACAACTGGCTTGTGGTGGGCGGGTGTGTTGAAGGCACGAGAACACAGCACGTTCAGCTACATTGCAGAGGAGTTGTGTATCGGGCCAAAAGAGGCTCCCCGGAGAGTCTGAGACATACTCAGGAGGTGCTTCTAGAATTTGGTGAGGTCGTCACAGGATGTTGCTAATAATTCGGGAAAAAAATCAACAGAAACAAAAAGAGATGGGAGATATTTACACTCACCTCTGAACAGGAAATCCATGAGTTCACCCAGACAATCAGGTCTTTTAAACAAACCTCTCAACTTGCTCTGCCAGAACCAGCCCTTTGGCTCAACTTCAGGAGTCGCTGAATTTCAGGACCCTTAAAAGTCAACTCTATGTAAAACTCAACTCCATCAGGTGCACCAAATCTGGATGCACAAGTTCCTTATGTGCACAACTGCCACCACTCCTCCCTTCCAGCCTTCTCCAGTATGTCAGTTCTCATGCTCCTCAAAAATAGTATTTTTTTATTATTATTATTTTTTTTGAGAGGGCAGGAAGGGAATGGTGAGAGTTGGGGTAAAATCCACTGAGATTCAACATTCTGTACAAAAATACTAAAATACTGCTGAGTGTGTAAACTGATGACTGGGGGCATGAGGAGAAGAACTGACCCTTCAAGTTTCCCTTTGATTTTTGGGTAAAAACCAAACCCTTTCATCTTCACTGCCCCATTCACAGTGGAGCATTAATGGGTTTTACATGCTTTGGAGATGTGAAGTATAGAATCACAGACTGGTTTGGGTTGGAAGGGACCTTAAAGCTCATCCAGTCCCAACCCCCCTGCCAGCAGCAGGGACACCTTCCACTAGACCAGGTTGCTCAAAGCCTCATCCAGCCTGGCCTTCAACACTTCCAGGGAGGAGCAGCCACAGCTTCTCTGGCCAACTTGTTCCAGTGTCTGACCACCCTCACAGTGAAGAACTTCTTCCTAATATCTCATCTAAACCTCCCCTCTTTCAGCTTAAACCCATTTCCCCTTGTTTTGTCATTAACTGCCCTTAGGAAAAGTCCCTCCCCAGGTTTCTTGTAGCCCCTTCAGGTACTGGGAGGCCACTATAAGATCTCCCTGGAGCCTTCTCTTCTCCAGGCTGAACAGCCCCAACTCTGAACAGCCCCAAGCTGAACTCCCCCAAGCAGAGCAGTATTTTTGTGTTCTGGCTTTCTGCAGTTGTTAAAACCTCCTGAGCAGTCCAGCACTTACCGCAGGGAGTGGGGTCAGTGTCTTACTCAGTTCTGAAATCTGAGGCTTGACCACGTTCTAGCACCCAGCACCTTTCCTCCTCCCACCCCAAACCCCATCACAACACTCAAATGTCTCAGTTCCTCCTGGCCTCTGTTAAACTTTAATTGTTCAAACAAGTGCAGAGCATCCAAGATGCAGAAGCAACAGTCATGGATTATTTACCTGTACTTTCCTCTGGATGCACCGTAGGGGTTTTCCTCGGCCCCTGTTGCTCGTTGCTCTTCTCCCCATTGCTCTCCTCCATGGTTATAACAGGCTCCTGGCTCTTCATCAGCTGACTCAGCAGAACTGCCAGCACGTTCTGCATATCTCCCTGAGCGCTGGCTGTTTCTGGAGTCGCCTGCTCCTCCGGTAGCTGGGCCTCTGCAGGTGGTTCTTCTATGGCTTCCTCTGCTGCTGCTGCCTGAGACTCGTGCTGCTGAGTCGTGGCTTCTGTCAGAGCGTTGATGGACTGGTTGAGAGCCTCCAGCTGTTGCTGCATCTCTGGGTTAGAGTGTACATTCAACAGCTGGGCCATCTGTGGGACACTCAGATCAGTCTGGCTCTGCAGCAAGTTCAGTAGAACAGCTAGTTCGCTCTGATTCAGCTGCTGGGTGATTTCTCCAAGGCCTGTAGGAAACACAAGACACATCACAGGAAGTTTAGGCAAAGCTACATCACATCAGTTTGTAATCGTGACGCTGCACACACCGATCAACACCTCTTCTCCATGTCCCTGGGTGGAGGGGAAGGCACAGAGGCTCCAGGGGGGAGGATTCCAGGATAATTTGCTCACATTTCCACCATCAGCTTGCCCCCTCCAGACTGTGCTCAGCTCTGAGCAGCACTGCAGCAGCACCCCGTGGTACTGCACACACACTGCACTCACCCAGGGCTCCAGCTCTGCCAGCAGCAGCAGCAGGAAGCTCCTTCACTGCCCCCTCCACTCTACCCACATAACCACACACACAGCTGCTGCTGCTGCTGCTTAAAATCAGCTGAGTTGAGCCAAACCTCCCCGTTCCTCCATTAGCTGAGGGCATCCCAAGAATCAGACTGGTGACCAAAGCACATCACCAGTTACAGCAGCACATCTGAGGATGTGTGATGGAGATCAGGAAGCCTGACAGCAGCTCAGCCCCTCCCAAGGTCTCTGCGACACTCGGTGGATAAAAAACCCACTCCCTCCTGCACTGGAAAGCCGGTTTCCCGGGATGGAGCTAAGCTGGTGTTTGGGGCAGAGGAAGGGTGTGTTCCACTGATGCAGCAAAAGAAATTAGGTCAAGCAGAAGGCAATTCCTTGCTGCAAGCCAGCCTGGGATCAGAGAGGACTCTGTCCTGACCTGCAAGCACCCAGGTTAGACTAAAACACAGCCCTTGAGTGGCATCACCTCCCTTTGCACCGTGCTGGAGCAGAGTGACAAGTGACAAGCCTGTCCCTTCACACTGACTTTGTAAGTCAAACTTTTTGGGAAGAAGGATACAAAGGTTTGGTTTTGGAAGCTTAAAATTAAGCTCTTGTCACTGGTAGGCAACTAAGAACGCAACACTCCCTTTTCTCAGCTGTTTGTTAATCCAACCACCACCTTTTCTCCATCTGCCATGTTTCATTGAACACATGGATTGTGCATTCCCTGGAGCAAGAACTGTCTTCCTTGTTACTTGTCAGTGCAACATTTGACACAAAGGAAGCTTTAACCCATATCTGTTTTTATAAGGCTTCTCCAGAACAATCAGCATGGTCTGGGCAGCTTTGTAGATCTCTACATTCCCAGGAATCAGAATATCTCCCCTCCAATTATTTTCTAGACGCTGGAAGGTTGGTCACAGTTTTGGAAACTGTGCAAATCCTGGTCCTGCAAGTCTTTATGACCAAGTGAGCTTTTCTGCAAGAAGCAAAGTGAAATAACATATATTTTTACCCACCAGCCCCTAGTCTGTTACATCCCATGCCTAATCTTGATATAATTTGATCAACAAGATCAAACTTCAGCTCATTTCCATGCCTTTTACATGTTATCTTGCTGGCTTAAGTGACTCAATAACTCATTATTCTTTGTGAAGGCAACAAATAATGTAACAGAACAAATTCACAGTCAGCTCATCAGTGAGCGACTCCTGAAGAGCAGCCAGAATGCTCTGCAGCCAATAGATTTCACATCAGAGAAAAAGAAAACAAAAAAAGAGAAAAAAAATCAGGATAGGAGAATCCTGGAATGTTTTTTTTCCTGTAGAAATAAAGGTGAAAGAACCAGACTGACTTGAAAATAGACATAATCCTCCCACACCCAGATCAGAGATGGAACATATCAGGAGAAGCCTTTTACAAGACCAGACTGGGCACTGACCTACTGCATCTCCAGCACCAGACTCTGTTTTGAGCTGGGCAGGCTGTGGGTGCACAGGACTGCTGTTGTTTTTGACAGTGTCTGTGCTGGTAACAGAGGTAGTTTCTTTCCGAGAAACTTTTGATAACGGTGGCTCCTCCACTGCAATCCCGCTTTGCCGCTGCCGTCGGCGTTTTTTGCTCCACAGCTCGTGGCAATCCTGCCAGTGGGGAAGGCTGGAAGAGAGCAACACTTTGTAGTTAAGAAAACATGGCAAGAAAATCCATTTAATCCTACAAGACCACCAAAAAAAATTATTAATGCCATAAGAGAAGCACAGATGTTCCTCTAACTGCAGCCATACTATTAAACCAAGAAGGGGCAAGTCCTAGAAGCAGGACAGGCAGGATAACTGCATGTCAATCATTTCATTTGCACTGGGATCCCACCCCTGAATGGACTATGTTAGCTACAGAAACCCAAATTAATCTACACAACTGCCTTTAGTAACTCTGAAGGAACCAGGAATCTCTAAAGTTACTGCCATCCTTGCACAGAAAGCAGCTAGAGCAGAGTTTCATAATCTGTGGGAGGAAAGAGCTGCAAACTGTGTGATGCTGCTCAACGGCCACTCATCTAGCCAATTAACAAGGAGCTTAAATGAGGCCTGGCCACTCCTCCACAGCACAGAGGACAGGGATATGCTACTCTTGGGTATCTTCCAGTTTTAGAGCACCTTACAAGCATTAAACTGCACTTTATGAAACCAGCCTGTTATCAGGCAGAAAACCAACAGCACAAGAGTAATTTGCTCAGCCACATGACAAAATGCCAAGGGCAGACTCGAGAAAAGAACCCAGAAATAACTTAATTCTGACTGAAAAAAAACAAACCCCAAAGCCAAGCCAATGGCTCCTTCCCAAAGCTCATTAGCAGAGAGCCCACTGCAGTGGAGGATGCCAGCTGGAACTTACTCTGGAGGTGCCATTTTGCTGAGGTCAACATCCTTAAGGAAGTCACTCTGCAGAGCCTGTTCTGCTGTGCAGCGCTTGCCGGGGTCCAGTGTCAGCATGTGGTCCAGCAGGTCGAGAGCAGATGAAGGAATGCTGTGTAGAGAGTGGGAAACGTGGCTGAGTTAAGGGATTGTTCCAAAGAGGGGAAGCAGCCTGCTTTCAGAGAGACACCTCAGGCCTCAGAGAAATCCATGCAGTTGGCATTTATTACTGTGATGCAGCAGCTCAAAGACATCAACGGAATGGACAACAGATACATGATATTTTCAGTCTAAATTTTGCCATTAATGAAGAACAATTCCACTGCAAACCCCACAAGATTATCAGGCAATTATACTCTCCCCCCATAGAGCACGTCTCCAAAGTCAGACAGCCTCAGCACTGTGGGAATGCCAGGCTGCCAGGTGTGCTTTCCAGGTGCAGACCCCAGCTAGAAGCATCACGAGTGTGCAGGGGCAGGGAACCCCTCTGGAAGGGACCTGTGGCAGATCAGGTATTTCAAAAAGGGACAGTGACCCCATTCCAGCCTTCCCCAGATGGAGGAGCCCTCCTAGAGAGGGCTGCCTGGGGGCAGAAGGCAAGAAGGGGAAGCACTGCTTTATCCTGCCAGGTAGACTAGAGCCAAAGGAGAGCAGGTGAGTTGCAGAGGGTAACACAAGGACACAACCCCCCACACAGCCACTTATCCTCTCTTCTAACGACACTCACAAGGAGAACTCCTCACGCAGGCGCCTGCGGTATTGCTTCTTCGGTTTCATAGTGTTGAAGTAGGGCAACTTGATGACATCTGGCCACACCGCTGGACAGGGGCTCCCACAGAGCCGGCTGAGAACCAGGAAAGCAGAGTATGATCAGCAGGTGAAACCCAGGTAGGAGAAGAGTCACCAACCCAAGTGAAAACATCTCCTTTCTAAGCAACTTAATGTACCAATAACCTAGGTCTGGGCAGACTTCAGAGAAGGTGTCCCTGCTGCTGGCAGGGGGGTTGGAACTAGATGATCTTTAAGGTCCCTGCCAATCCAAACCAGTCTGTGATTCTGTGATTAGATACCTCCTTTTTAACCTGAGGGTTATCAGGAAGAGGAAAAATGTTTACCTTGAGTTTATAAACCATCCAACACAATGAATTTTCAAGTGTGAAATGTAATTTAGGTTCATGATTTTTTGCACTCAACTAAGAGCAGTAAAGTTTACTGAGGGTGCAAACATCAGCAGCCACACAGTTGATGGTTGGGGCATGGACACTGAGATGCTTAACTATTCACATCTGCAGTTACAAGCATTTGCTGGTCCTATTTTGCAGGCAGATTAGAGAAAAAGGACTCTTATAACACAGAGACTGTGTGCATGAGCAGTTTCTGCAGTACCTCTTCTCACAGGCATGCATGTGCAATGCTTTACCTGATTAATTCAAGCTGAGCCAGTTCCAGATTGGCTTGAAAAATAGGCTTCTTTGTAAACAGTTCCCCGAGGATACAGCTGGAAAGAGGAAAAGCGAGAGGTCACGACAGCAAACCCTTGGGATGATCGTTTGAACACTGCAGTGTTTCTGTTCAGAAGCAGGTTTGCCTGAGGAGAGTTATTTGCATCAGGGCTTGTAGTTGAGAACTGACAAACTAACCTATGTGTACAGAGTCACCAATTCTAGGCAGCTGGGAAATACCATTCACTAGTCGGCTGGTGAACGTGGCACAGGCTTCACGCTTTAACTCTTTGCAGGAGAAGGAGGATGTGTCAATAACATGATGAGAAAAACAGCCAGGGATCTCATTTTCCTTCAGATTCAACCCATTTATCTTTTCAATTTTACCAGGGGATATCTGCTGGCCCAAATTACCCTCAGCTGCCAGGAGCTTACTGTTTGTCATTGCCAAGCACAGGATAGAGCCCTGTACACACACACACACACACACACCATTTGTACAGCTGGAAGGGAAAGAAGAGAAGGAGGGAGGGGACAACTCTGACTCAGTCCTTAACATCTACCCTGAAACCTTCCAACAGGAATGACAATCAGTGTCAAATATAGCTGTGGGCTGATACAGACACCTGTCTGCTGGAACTGGGCTAACCTCACTCATTTGGCACTAAACAGCAACTGGACCTCATGGCCAGAGCTTCCAGAAGTAATTAGCAGGGCCTGACTCTTAAAAACCTTTGTTGTTTGGGTACTAAGCTCTGCTGAAAGTTTACCTGTGAATATCACAATGGGAAGTATAAACTTTGGGAAATCCAGCATCACCCCTGAATGCTGAATCCAAGTGTCTGGTTCTGAAACACTTGGAAAAATGTTCCATCTTTTAGGCTGAACTGCCCAGATTCCTCCTGTTCACAGGGCTCCCTACACTGCTAGAAACCAGAGATCTCAACTTTAAAATGTTTCTTAGATTTAGCTGAAAAAATAAGGTGACAAACAGAGCAATCTCAAGAGCTTGCAGAAAAACTCTCTCTATTGGGTCTTTAAAATCATACACTGAGGCTACAACCAGCACAGAGTAAGCTCATCACCCCTTCTGATCTTAGTGGTACATCATTACCAAAGGTTGGTTGTTCTGGTTTTTAAATAGTGAGAATTCTTGCTATTGACAGATGAGACCATTAAAAAGTCTAATTCTAGGAGTTTTTACTAAATGGTGTAGCTTTAGTTAGGTGAAGCACATCTCCTTCCTCAAAACACAGAAATTTTGAAGTATTCCTGTACTATTACAACACTCTGCCTAGCTGGAGCAGGCACAGCTTCAGGAACAAGCACAAATCAAAAGACCCTCTTCTATGAGAGCCACTCATGTGCTGATGGTCACAGCCCAGACAGGACAAAGATACAAGCCAGGCACTTACCCACAGCTCCACACATCTATGGCCGGTGTGTAACGCTCCTCACCTAGCAGCAGTTCTGGAGGTCGATACCATAATGTAATGACTTTATTGGTGTATGGACGGCTGGAATGAAAGAGACAAATACAACCTGATGACAAGACCCACAAATCCCTTGTGAACTGTAATTATTCTGCAGAACAGAAGCAGCAGGCTTTCAAGTGTCTAGACCTCCAGAGCACCTGCCTGAGTTAAATAAAGCTGATGAGATACCACAGATTTTACGAGTCAGCCTGTGTGCACAAGACAGCAGGCTTCAACAAGGCTGAAAAAACCTGACCTGCAAGAGGCAGCAGCAGGCTGCCATGACTGAATAGTGACTGATCTCAGAGCCAGATGTGGCCCATGGCAGGTCCATGGCAAGCAGAGGTGTTTTGGTTCCTTATGAAAGGCTTTTAATACCAGCCAGGAGTATATTTTTTCCCCGACAGCTGGAGCTGCATTATATCAGTTACACTGGAAATCATTGCTCTGGCAATGCCAAGACTTCCAAGTGAAGGGACTATGTGGCTATTAAGAAGGGAGCTCATCCCACCTATGTAAGCCATTTTCCCCTTCCTCCAAGCTGCTATGCCTCACCTCTCCTCCGAGCTGTAGAGTCGGGCGAGTCCAAAATCTGCAAGTTTGATTTGCCCACTGAAAGACAAAAAAAAACCAGTCACTGGTTTGAATCCCAGCTTGGCTTATGTGCTGCAAGCAAGAAAAGGTAAGAAAATCCCCCCATGTAGTAAAAAGACCTAACAAAATAATGTTTGCAGTAATTACTTTTGGATATGCCAGTCTTAATTTTTCAAATTCTATTTAAAGCTTCAAAGAAACAAGGGGGAAAAAAAAAAAAGCAGCAATAATTTAGTCTCATCTCTATCACAAACCCTTCCCAACAGGCCAGTGTTCCAGAGAAATTATTTAGATGGATATTCAGACACGTGGATGCAGTTAGAAGCAGTAATAATCCCACAGGCTCAAAGTTTTCTTAGGGGTATCCAGATAAAGACTTGAGAGTTAACAGCAAATGAATAATTGTTCTGTATTCTGTGATGAACTGTTTCTGCCACACATTGTTATCTAGAGAAGAGAGCATCCATGGAGAACACCTACTCCCTACCTCAACACACCACTGGAGGCAACATGCAGGGCTGTATTAGAATCATAGACTGGTTTGGGTTGGGAGGGACCTTAAAGCTCATCCAGTCCCAACCCCCCTGCCAGCAGCAGGGACACCTTCCTCTAGACCAGGTTGCTCAAAGCCTCATCCAGCCTGGCCTTCAACACTTCCAGGGAGGGGGCATCTACAGCTTCCTTGGGCAACCTGTTCCAGTGTCTGATCACCCTCACTGTATTCCTGCAGTGGATCAACACCTCCTGTTCCTAAGCACACTCAGGGTGAAGAGAACACCCAAGTGCTCTCAGCTGAACCCAGGGAGAGAGCAGGGAAGAGCTCAGACAGAACTGTATCTACTCCCAGGTTACCTGTTGTTCAATAAGATGTTGGAGCATTTAATATCTCGATGAAGGAAATTCTTTTTGTGACAATAATCCAGACCCTCCATTAACTGTTTCATGAAAGACTTGATATGGTCCTCTGAGAAATGTACCAAGCCAGATTCTAGCAGCCCCATTAGGTCATGGTCCATGTACTCAAACACAAGGTAAAAGGCACCTGGTATAATAAAGAGAGAAATGATTAAGACAAGAGAGAAGAGACAAAGAAGAAGGAGGAATGAAAGTAGATTCAGTTGTTGAAATATTCTTTTTTGTGCACTGTTGAGTGTGTTCTGTCAGTGCTTTTTTTAACAGTCTTGTGATATTTAGGGCTTACTGAGCATCCTAGATGACTTTTTTCCCCCCAAAGGGAAAAAAAAATCCTAAACCAATTAAGTAGCCCCTCTAATGCATCAAGCTGAACATCTAAAAATCAGAATATGCCCCCAAAACAAATTTCTTTGAAATCCTGGTCACATTTACCTATCTGGGTTTTGTTTGTTTGTTTTTTTCCCCCCCAAGCTAGTTTGTTGAAGACACTACTGCTGTGCATGGCTTGAACTGCTGTTGATGTTGTTCTCTTCTCCCTCATGGAAGAAAAGGCCTCAAACAAAAGCTAGTGGGATGTCAGAACACCCTTCTCCCACAGTGACAGAGGACAGAAAACTTTTCAAGCTACTATGAAGTTTTTTGCCAATAATCAGTGTTAAAAGTGATCCTCTGAAGGACACTTATTTATTTTTTTAAAGACTGCTCTTTTGTGACTCCACAGGAATGCAATGCATCCTTTTAAGTCCCCGTCTACTTCAGCTCTGCAGTGAGACAACTCCTTTTAACTGGAATCTGTCCTTTGATGGAAGGCCAAATCCAGATGCCAAACTTGTTGGAACTGTGTGTCAAGGAGGAATGAAAATAAGAAAATCTATGCTAGGGTTTAGATTTTTAGTTTTAGACTAAGAATAAACAAATAGAGTTGCATCACCTTTTTGGCTAATCAAAACCACACCCTGCAGCAACTACTACCTTTGTCCTTCTTGAAATCCAGTGCATCTTGTTTGTCCGTGACAATTTCCTTCATGTTAACGACACTGCGGTGGATCAGCTGCCGGAGGATTTTGATCTCGCGGATGGCTGTGATGGGGAAACCTTCCTTCTCATTGTCCAGTCGCACCTTCTTCAGAGCCACCAGTTCACCTGCCACAAAAAGCCAATGTCAAAGCCTCTGCAGACGTCACTGCTGACAGCTCTGTGGGTTTCCAGGGGGAAGCTGAAAGCAGCTATGAGCACAGTCAACATTCACCAAGAAACAGCAGAGCCAGCTCTAGTTACCCCTTGGCTGATATTTGTGACATCGCTGTGTCAGAAGTTATCACACCAGGAACTCAAGCCAGATGACACCAGTGCTCCTCCCAATCTGCTTTCAGAGGAAAGTCACACAGGTGAACTGAAATTTACATTGGGAACCACTCCAGTCCTCTTGCCAAGCTCTGATACAATGAAGTCTGATCAAAAGCAGGGGTTCAGCTGGCATCTGTGGCTGTTACACGTACAGGGCACACGATTCCACGTGAGATGGAAGCAGAGAGGGCAGGTGGGCACTGTCTCACAGTTAACAGGATTTCTTTTGCCCCTTTTGGAAACATCTGATGTAAATGTTCATTGGAGGGTTGGAGCCATTTCAGCTCTACAGGTATTTGCAATTAATTAGTGCCACCACTAATGCTGGAATGGGTTTTAAGGCCTCGTTACACCTTCTGGGTGTGATTAAAGAAGTGGAGCCAATCTGAAGCCGCTTGGCATCCTTACCTGTATCTTTGTCCTTGGCTTTGTACACCTGCCCATATGTCCCTTCGCCAATAATCCCAATGATATCAAACTTGTCCACACAACGCTTCCCCCAGTCACTTTCTGTCTGTCTCCTTTCCCCATACCGAGGACAACAGATTCTGAAAGAGAGAAGAGGACTGTCAGACACCCACGTGCTCCACCTCACCTGCCAGCCCACAAACCAATGCCCATTCAACTGTCTGGAGCTGCAAAAACAAAAAGCAAAGGTCAAGTACCCTGTCTTTACACTCCCAGCAACTGAGTGTTCAGTAGTTTAATGAATTTTACTATAAAACCTCAACTACTTCAGATACAGGCACTGCTGTGCAGGAATATTATCTTTTTATTTCATTTAGATACTAAAGTGTGGCAGCCAGAACACTCCCTGTCACACCTTTTCACCTCAGTTATGCATTTATCAGTTGCATACAGCTAACACACTGCTCCTCCTGGGGAAATAAGGAGTGCAAAGAGTGGGGAAGACAAGCAAAATGGATATTATGCCACCTCATTTCCACAGACTTGGAGGTGGCAGAAGCATTTTGCTGCAGCCTCCCTGGGGCAGGCAGTTAGCTACAAAGACTTCTGCAAAGATCTCATGATATACTTTAAACTGAGAGTAGCTTGAAGGAGAACCAAACCTGAATCTATCTAAAAGATACCAAAGAATTATGCTACAGTAGGACAAAAATCAATGTTTGGAATCTTCTGCAGAAACACTGGACATTTGATTTTTATTTAAGTGAAAGTGTAGCTAGCACTCTGGGTACAAAACACCAAGGGAGCTTGCTCCCTTCATAAATGCATGAATTTTGTTATGGGGGAAGTTGTATATGCCTTGCAACATGACCAGTGCTTCAATCATGCATGAAGAAAAGGTGTTTTGTCTCCTGTTTGGAATAACCAATTCCTAAAAGCACCAAGAGTTTTCTATAGGGATACTCATCAGGAGGTTTCTGTGGCCTGCAGGCTACAGGCTAAATGAAAAGCTGAGAGAGCTTTCAGGGTAGATGTGGCTGGAGATTGAATGTGACACACTCCAGTAGTTTCCACTATTGAAAGGGTCAAGGGGGAGGACAGCAGAACCCATCACAGCTTCAGCAGAGAGCCTGAACTGCAGTCTCCACCTGGTACACAATTTACACAACCCTCCTCTTCCTCCCAAACTACTGTTCTGTTAATTCTCAAACAGACTGGGCAAGTGGCCTTCAACGGTGCGTGGTCCCAAGATGAAACAACTCACAGGAAACAGTTAAAATACCATAAGAAAGAGAAATATGAACTTGTT
The DNA here is from genome assembly GCF_000700745.2 of Antrostomus carolinensis. Lineage (NCBI taxonomy): Eukaryota > Metazoa > Chordata > Aves > Caprimulgiformes > Caprimulgidae > Antrostomus > Antrostomus carolinensis. The sequence continues at coordinate 11,441 of NW_010334880.1, read as the reverse complement.
TTCTCCACATTTCACTTCCCTCAATAAAGACAGCACTCAAATGAGTCTGGGGACAACAGAATTTCAATACAACTGAACTAAATCTGGCCTAAGATTTATTTAGGTGCATGTTAAGTGTTCTCCTCATCCAACAAATGGTAGGGAGGCTGCTGAGAGCTGGCAAAGCTGCTGCCAGATTCAATTAAAAACAAAACAAACAACAAAAACCAAAATAACTGCACTTTCACCAGCAGCATCTCCACTCAGAGCACAGGGCAGGCAGTCACCTCCTCCAGGAGTACTGTGCCATACACCCAGATGTAAAGCTTTGGAAACCTACATTGACATCTGTGTGAAGAAACAGCAAACCTCATGATTTTTAAAAGAAAAAAACCCCCCAAAAAAGTGAAAGTGAGCCTTACTTTGGTCTCTTTTTGAAGGGTTGCTGAGGTGGTGTGGCTGCCTTTGGTTCCGGGGAGTCAGGAGGAGATGGGTCCCCACCAGGGAGCTCTGGAGGGAGCGGGAGGTCCGTGAGTAAGTGTCGTGGTCTCTGCTCTCTATCTTTCTTCACAGGTTTTGGAGGAAGAATCTCTTTTGGACTAAACTCCGAAAAGTTAATACAATACAACAGTCAGACTTAACAGCCAATTAACAAACAAAAAAAGCCTATTGTAGGGCAAGAGCTCTCTATTTGAGAATGTAAAGTTATTAGCAAAGCCAAGTCTAAAACAAAACAGCCTTAAATTTTACAATGATAACACATCAGGAGAGAAAAGCTTCAGGTTTGAAGGCACCATCTTCAAATAAACACGCAGCTCTTGCAACCAGAACTTGCTCAATGTGCACAAATCAGTAGTTATTCTGAATTTCCTGTAAGACACTTCAGGTTATCAGCCAGCACCCACTTTCCAACCCTTTACTTCCCCTATTTACTCCATTTATCATAATGAAATTAAATGCATGACTTGCTCAGGACCACTATAAATATGAACTCAGAATTAAATCTCTCTACATGAGTAACTTTTAACTTCATGGTAAGGGCTGAAACGCAGCTCTAACTTGTGAAAGTTGCTGAGAAACCAAAAGCTGACTGTTTTTTTTAAGAACATTGAATTACCAATGGCATCAGAAGCTTGGTTTGGACTGGCAAGAGTCTCATGAGCAGAACTCATGTACGCAGCACAGGGAATTCCTAGGTCTAAAGAGTCAGAAATTCCTCTCCACACAAATCTCCACTTCACCAGGAAACAAAAAAGATGAAGAGACACGAGCAACCTTCCAAGGTTTGTTTTTAGGGCAGTGAGAGGGAGGTTTGCTGTTTGCCAGCATCACCAGGTCTAATGTTTCAGCACAGAGAACCCCTGATGGAAGTAGGTCATTTTCCCCCTTTTTTTTTTTATTAGACACCATCTAATCTGCTCAAAAATCTCTTGTGAAATATAGTTCAGAAATAAGACAAAGAAGGATGCTATTCTAGCACTGAGCTCTGACAATTTCTGTAAGAGACAGGGGAGCAATCTCATCCCACTGCTAAGAGTCACCAGGGAGCTGCAGAACTAACTGGTCACAGGTCACACCAGCCTAGACCTCTGCAGGAAAGCATCCACCGACCGGCACCATCACCAGTGGCACGTGCCCTGGAAATACCAGGCATGGGAGAGCTGCACTGGCTGAAGCTCACCCCCCATTCACTGCAAATCCTTCATGTGGAGAGTGACACCCAGCTGGGTCACTTCACCAAGGCAGAATCCACGTTGAGCCTCAGAAGAGGTTCTTCAAAGCAGGATGTAGACAGCCAAGTCCTACAACTGCATGTGGGAGACAAAAGACTTTGTTCCAACAGAGGTTTTGTTTTCTTTACAGCTCTCGTGTATTTAAAGCACTGATCTAATGTCCAGTTCACAGAATCACAGAATGTTGGGGATTGGAAGGGACCTCGAAAGATCATCCAGTCCAATCCCCCTGCCAGAGCAGGAACCTAAATGAGATCACACAGGATGGTGTCCAGGTGGGTCTTGAATGTCTCCAGAGAAGGAGACTCCACACCCTCCCTGGGCAGCCTGTCCCACGGCTCTGTCCAGTTCTTACAGATTGAATGCTCACCGTAACAAAAAAATCCCAGTTGTTTATCTGACTGTGTTTAATCCACTTCTAATTGGCAATTAATTCACTCCTGACAGTGTTTAAATATCTAACAGTGCACACCAAGCTTGGGCCCTTGGACCCTGTAAAAACCATCCCACCTTTTTTCCAGACACACACCAAAAGCCAACTTCTTTGCAAGACTTTCTTGGGAAGGGCAAAGGTGTGTTTGTAGGTTTACCCCACAGGTGCCCAGCCCTTCAGGAGATCCCTTCTCTCCCTTTTACCACACAGTGATCATTTTCTGGCTGGTACCTGTGCTTAGTTACACACAGATAATTCATCTATTTGCATATCAGCACCAGTGCTACTAGATGGTGACCATCACTTTAATTACTCCCAGAACACTGGGACGTTTCACCAGGCACTTCTTTCAAAGTGAAGAAGCCAAACAGACCCTTCAGAGTTACCCAAGCTGAAAAATGATGAAGTAGGGATGCTAACTGCAGAACAAAGGCTCCCAGAATCAACCTCCCTCCTTCCCCTCCCCTAAAACCGCAGGAATGTGACCCATCAGGTCTGCTCCAGGGTCACAGAGCCCAGGTCTGCTCCAGGGTCACAGAGCCCAAGTGCTCTCCCAGGCTCAGCAGATGAAAATAAAAGTGTATCAAGTTTTATTCATAAATATGAAGCCAGCTAAGAGTGAGCTTCTGTACAGTCAGTGCCACATGCAACTGGCACTAGACTCAGCAAAAAAACCCCAGGATTTCCCAGCCTTTATCAGGAAAAAGTCACTGTAATTCCATTTACTAAGCTCAGCAGCCAGCTGTGTTATCACCCACACTCCTAAGTTCAGAGCCATGGCAGAGACAAAATCCACTTTTACAAAACTCAGCTACACCTGGGTGGTTAAAAAAAACCAAACCAAACCATTCTAGGTGTGAGCAGCTAAAAAATAAAAGAGTATTTGCAGCACAGTTTCTGTGTTTGGAAATAAGACATCACAGCAGCAGAATCTTGCTCTGACTGGTATTAGAGTGGGGAAAAATCTGTGATCTGTTAAAAACTGCTGCTCCTCACAGGTACATTTAAACTAAATAGATATTTGCTGAACAGCATCACACACACAGCTTAGGAAGGGCAGCAGGAACACACACAAGCCTAACTTTTACACTGATCACAATGACAACATCACCCTGATTTACACTGATACCAGGACAAACCATGAAAACCAATTAAATGAATCAGAGTATGTAAAATACTGTGTTCACTGAAACCACAGGGTAATTATAGCCAGTCAGAACTAATCAGGTAACACAATATTCATTAAATATCACACTTTACTAACCAGTGAGATACCCAGTGCAGCTGTAGCAATGGCTGGAAAGATACAGGAGTTGTTAGGGAGCTACAGGATAAGCAGATCAAGTAGAAATAAAAAAAATCAGTGATGCCCTTATATTAACATCACTAAAACACACTAACAGCTACAAAAGGGAAAGAAAAACCACCAGGATATTAGTTTTTCTTCTTCACCACCTCCATTCTGGATATCCTGTTCTGTTCCCCTCTTCCCCCTCATTAAAAAAACCCCCAGTAAGGTTTTTCAGACAAGCCCATATCAGAAGCCAAAACCAGCATCAGCCCAGACCCAGAGCAGTGAGAGCTCCAGTTATAGGACAGAATTAAGGCTGCATGTTTTGATTAGAAATGATGGGAAACACGAAGTTGAAGTACAAACTCTTTTCCAAACAAACAATATCTACTTCTTAAGCAGTAAGGACTGTATTGAATTAATTATTGAATAATTAATACAATACTTAAGCTAAACCAATGCCATTTTTTACAAACCAATGGCCATGCCTGCATGTTGGATGCATTTGGAACAGAATTTGTTTGTTTTCCTGTGTTGGAGTTTGTATTGGTTTGTTGTGCTGGTTTGTGTTCCTGTACTGGAATTGCTAAGCTCTTTTCTTGTTATTTAAGATAAGTTTTAGAGAAATTGAACAAAAAAAGCAATTTCAAGATAAGCCTGAGCAAATGGCTGGTGCACAATTCCAGATCCACATTTCATCACTGTAATAAATATGAACGAGGAGTGATGTGAAACCTTTACTAACCAGCATTAAAACAGCAGCCAAATCTCTCTTTCTCATCGAGATAAGATGTAACTACCTGCAGAGGATCATAAAACCCCCTCCCACATAAACCTGACAAGGGCAAAACCAGGCACAGCCACGCAATAACACACCTCTACCAGCAGCACAGTCCTTGGTGTGCTGTGCAGGAGAAACTAGCGACCAAACTAACCCAAAGAACCTTGCTTATTTCAATGTTTTTTTGGTTTGAATTATAAACAGGATGCTCTTGTGTGACCTTACCTATCCAAGTCATCTTCCCCAACTAAAATAGGGGGGAGCGGAAGCGGAGGCAACGTTGAAGTTTTCAGGTGCGGGATAGCAGCCGTCACAGACACTTGTGTTTTTGTAGCGACTTGGACAGAGGACTGAGAGTTCACCTGAGAGGATAAAGTAGACGTCCTTGGGTGGGAAGAAGATGGTAAAGATGTTGGGACTGAAGTAGGGACCTGAAGGGGAGTCGCTTGGGATGGTGGCAAAGGTGGAACAGCAGGTGACGGAGGCAAAGGCGGCAGCGGTGGAGTCGGAGGTGGCGGTGTGGTGGTCGGCAGAGGCGGAGGAGGTGATTTTATGGAGGGTAGCGGGGGTGGAATCTCCTTCTCTGCTGCATCTGTCTCTTTTGGAGAGAGGAGGTTCTCTACCACTGCTACAGGCTTGGAGTCTTTTGTTCCCGTTTGTTTTGAATCTCTAACTGGGACAGGGTGTTTCCTCTCAGAGTTCTCCTCTGCCTTGATTTTCGCTGTCTCTGCAGGGGCTTTAGTCTCTGCGTTCGTATACAGTAAATTAACTAATTCCGTATCTGAAGACGATTTTTCAGATTTAACAGTTTTAATGACCTTTTTAGGTTCTGTTCCAGATTCCTTAAGCTCAGCTAAACTGTTCTCCTTCCTAGACAGAAAAACAGGTGAGCCCTTTGCCTCCTTCCCATCCACCTTGGCCGCAGCGGCCGCCGCTGCCGCTCGCTCCTTTT
>NW_010334880.1:0-6262 GCF_000700745.2 Antrostomus carolinensis | reverse complement strand
TGCTGAGTTCTGCCCCCAGGCTGGAGTTCAGGGGAAGCCTCGTGGGTGAAATACTGGAATGGCGACTGCGTGACCCAGACCTCTGCTTTTTACTGTGAGATGATGAGTGTCTTGAATACCCAGGACTTCGGCTTCGGGATTTCACAGACTTCCTGTGGAGAGAAGAGGGAGATAAATGAAATGAAGCATCTCTCAGTCTCTGAGCTGCTCACCAACATTGAGAACAACTCAAATCCATTATTTGTCAACTAAGTTCAGACAGTCACTCGTCAGGAGAGACTAAAGCTACTGAAATGAGGGGTTTTTTGACTAAAGCAGTACAAGTTTCAGGTCATCACGCAGCCTTCCAATATCAGGATTACCCTCACAATGGTACTGCTAAGACAGAAAGGAAGGATCAAGATCAGCCAAGCCTCGAGGTAAAGACGAGATCAGAGATGCAGCACTAAGCAGAGGACTTCAGTTGAGAGGATGAGCTGGCAGTTTATGAATCTTTCACAATAATTATGTACAACTTTAAAGGAAACAAGGGATAAAATATGACTGCCCTCATGGGAATGCTGCAGTTGAGAGGATGAGCTGGCAGTTTATGAATGTACAACTTTAAAGGAAACAAGGGACAAAATATGACTGCCCTCATGGGAATGCCACCTCAGGAAACATCTCACTTCAAGCTAATTTTTCCCCCTGGTTCTTTTATTATCATCAGAACTCAAATTTACATATTGTGATTCAGGAGAAGGGGGGAAAAAACCCAACAGGAATTTTAATTGTTTGAGGTATGTCCAGAGGGTCTCAGTCTTCCTCTACAATAAACAGGCTCTAAATTAGATATAGAAGCAGAAATAAAAAACCACATTGAATATCTGTGTTGTGAGACAAGTAACAACCAAAGCAGGAAACACCTCACACCACCGGGGCACACACCGCCAGCACGGGGTGAACCTCGTCAGGAGACAGCAGCAACCACAAGTTCACTGAAGAATGATGTGGAAATAAGATAAAAGAAATAAAATGGAACTGGAAAGTGGTACTTTCAGTGCCCAGGTGAAAATTATGGACAAGACAGAAGTGGTGCCTTCACTCCAGGACTCTGCAGGTTATGAGATGCCACACATGGGTGGCTGTGATGGGTTTAGAAGCTGCGTGAGCCAACAGGAAAATGAGAAATTTTGAGATCAGCCCCTACAAATACTGTAATACAAACTACACTCAAAGTTTATTTTTATTCCCTGATTTATTACTCAAAACCTACTTAGATTTCAAAATATGGAATTCTCTCAAAACACAGTTCCACAGTAGTTATAAAAACAGCTCCCAGCCAGCGGGTTTACACACAGCAGACACTGGATCCTTTGTAATCAGACTCATAGTGTAATTAACAACAAGATGTCAACTGTTTAGAGCTACACAACATTATCCTGAGACAACAAACCTTTGGAAAATAAACTGGAGAATCAAGATGGACTAATGGGAAGTTCCTCACTAGACACTACCAGTAGCACCTTCAAGGATGGACACAGCTGTGAGCACAGGGGAGGTGAAGGGTCTCGCTGCACTTGTGTGGGGTTGAACAGAACCCTCTTCCCCTGCTACTCCCCAGCATTCTGCCCTCTCCCCAGTAAGCACAACCTCAAACCTCACACTAACAGTGGTCAAAGAACACTCTGACTGTAGGTAGTCCTTACCTTTAGACTTACAAAATAAATATACAACCAGAAAGAGGTGGAGGGGGGGGAAAAGAAAGTGTCATCTGAAGTCACTCAACTATTTTCCTCTTCAACACACTGATGTGTAACGGGAATGCTGCTCCAGGACTGTCTCCTTCTCCAAGGGTTTTGCTTAATGAATGAACAGTCTCAGACACCATTTACCATTGGGACAGCAGTTCACCTGCCAGGAGCTGAAAAAGTCGTTATGTTTCCATAACAAAGATATTCACAAGCTAAGGAAAACATTCCTAATGAATCCTGTAGGATGCAGCTTACTGCAACCACAAGTAGTTTTGGGGTTAGTGTTCCCTGTCACAATTTGTTCAGGACAGGTTGTATAAGATGCTGGGATACTCTGTTCCCTGCTCCCTGTCTCCCATCCCTCTCCACTCCACAATTACCTCCCCCAATTTTTCCAATTCAACTGGTTGCAGAGCAACATTCTCAATAAGATCACTCAGTAGATCTGTCAAACTTCTCCAAAAGTGCCATTTTACTTTATTTTTAAGTGCTACCTTAGAAGTGCAGCCACCAAAGACACCTGCATGGACACAAGCCAGGGCAAGAACGCTGGAGGAAGTGGTGGGGTGTGCAGATGGAGCACAGGGCTCAGGGTAGGACCCTCTTACGCAAGGAGCTGCACCACAGAACCAGCACTTCCAGGGGCTGGGAGTGACTCCTTGACCTTCCAGCAGCAAATAGACACACTCCTCTGTTCCACCAGGACTAAATCCACTCACTCCCTCCCAGGAGTCTTCTCCACTCCACAAGCACCACTCATTTTTTCCTCTTCTGTTACCTAATGTATAATAACTACAGGTAATTATCAAAGAGCTGTTGTTTCTAAACCCATTTTCCAGTTTGGTCTTTACAGCCCCTTTGTTAGACCTGAAAAAGGCACCAGATCCAGAAATTCATCTGCTTTCCCAGTGACATCACCACAGCCAGGAACAGATCACTCTACAGCAAGTCTGACCTCCTACCATCAGACCATCAACAGGAGACCACTGCAGCAGAGTCCCACAGCAACACTGGCTTTCAGCACTGCTGGATACCTCAAAAAAGATGCAGTAAGACAGAAGATGCACGAGCAGATTTTGCTTTTTAAAGATACTTTTTCCATCCTCTGGAATGATCTTTCCATGGCTTTACCTGCAGCACTTTTACCCCTTCCACCCTTCCCGTGTGCTAAGGTAAGAGTCCACAGCCAGCCTGCTTTGCTGTGATAATCAGGGATGTGTGGGGAGCAATTCAGTCCCACATGCAGCTCTTTTCCTGGATAAAAATGCTCTGAGGTTAAAAAAACCACCTTGCTGTCTCTCTAGCACCAGAAACTAGAAATACAAGATACAAACCATGACAATTGTGAATGAACAACAAGTCAGAGATGATGGCTCATCTAAAAATCCAAATAAGAAAGGATTATTAGATTAATTCAACTGATATACTCAGATTAGAATGGTCTTTGGAGGAGGGAATGCTGGAACCCTCCAGACCTCCTCAAGCTGAGAACCACCACAGCTCATAGAGGTGAGCCTGGATCAGTTGGCAGAACAAAGCCCCACATTTACACACATCCATATTACTCACTATACAAACTCCAAGGAACATCTACAGACATTAAAACATTTCACCTGCTCCAAGCCACAACAGAAGTTAAGAGTAAAGTTGAAATGAGTATCTGGGAAGCCTGAGTGCATTCTCATGCTCTAACTGCCAGGAAATGAGCTCAAACAGAAGTGCAATGGTTTTTATTTATGAATGCCCAACGACCTCTTGCCACAGCAAGGGTCTGTGTAACAGCAGCCACTACTACAGCACGTGCACAGGCTCACACTGAGCTACTACAGTGAGTACAGAGCACAGCCCACCTCAGCCAGCTGAAGGACTCTGCAATTTCTTCTTCTAGTTTTATAGCTGCAGTGACAACAGTTGCTACAAGGAACAGTGAGCCACATCTGTTATTTTCCCTACTGACCAAATCATCCTCGTTTCCTCCCAAATTGAAAGCAAGTTGTTTTGTGCAGCCATTTGAAATGCAAACGTGCTGTATTTTCTCTCTCATCAGCACAGCACATTGATTCAGTTTCCTAACGTTGTATTTTGGATGTGGAGATTACAGAAAACACAGAATGAACTAAAAAAAAACCCAACAAAAACCAAAACAACCCAACAAAACCCATGTTGTCAGTCAGGGGAAATAATTCAGTGTCCCAGAAAAGCCTGAGTTACCTCCTCTGAAGGTTTAAGCCACAGGCAGATGTTCAGCACCCAAGTGAGTGTGCCAGTTAAAGATGTTTTCTCTCCCAAACTGTTCCTGCCCCTCAGCAGGAGCAGACAGAAGAGATCACACAGTCACTCCCCAGCTCCTCTGGTACACTCAGCTGCCTCCACTTACACACTCACCTGCAGGAGATCAACCCCAGCTGGCAAGGAAGGCTCAGGTGATCCACACCTTCAGGTGAGCTCCTGAACCCCTGTCAGCAGAGGGGGGAAAAACCCACCTTTGGTTTCTGGAGCAGATATTTGACCATAAACTTACACCAAGTGTTTCACCATAAGGGCTGTGAGCTCACTGAAGCAAAACCAACATATGAAATGCAACTTACAATTTGCCTAATACAGAAAACACGTGAAATTCCCTCTGTCCCTGCACTAGAATCACTTCAGGTGGGTGTTTTCTGCAGGTGTCATCCACATTTTGTGTTCTGCTTTAGAAGAATCTATCACACAATCAGAAAGGAGAGTAGTAGGTTATCAATTGAAGTCAGAGATTCAGAGAATTCAGTACAAGCTGAGTGTAAACAGTGAGTAACCTCTGGAATCTGTTTTGGTTTGGGGTCTGACATTTTGTTAGTGAGTCAAAGATGCCCTTAAAAAAATCTTCTTAAGTTCAGGGAAGCAGCACAAAGCTGTTTCCAAGTTGCTGCTATAATGAAGATCAGGAAAAGATAAACCATTGGATTTCTCAAGTCAGAAGCAACCAGCCATTTACAGAAGGAGGAACCTTGAGGTTCTCCTCAGAAGTGGAGTAACCTAGTGGATACAAACACCTCCTCACCTACCAGTCCATGTGGTTTCTGCCTGGTCAGGGCTGAACATGGACATTTGACAGGTGCCACAATACACAATTATATCATGAAGCAGACAGATATTTTTCTACTAGTGCATTCTTACTCTTCCAAAAGTCTTAGTAAATAATGTGTAAGAGCAGTGCCACCAAGGCACGAAGGACTGAGCAGAGGGAGAAGAAAGACATCAAGGACTATCCCTCAGAACCTCTCAGGGGTACACAGAGAAAACAGGGCAGAGGAGAAACAGCCTGAAAGAAAACTTCATTGTGTAAAAATCACAGCAGAATAAGTAGATTTTACACAACCAAGGTGCTAAAACACCTCTCCTGCAGCAAGGACAAAGGAACTATTTCCACCCCACTACGGTATTCCTGGAATTAAGAGAAGAGCTCTAAGAAATAAAGACCAAATTCCCAAAGTCCCTGAGTTCTTTGGGAATTGCTGATGATATAAACACAGGGTGCAGGCAGCCTCTTCACTCACAGCTCCTGTTTGGACCAGAGGATGCAGCACAGTTACCACAGCTCAGAGCATTTCTACAACCATTACATTCCAGGTCACATCTTAATTGCCATGGAGCTGCAAGCAAAACTGCACAGCACCCATGGTGACAGCTGGAAACTCACTGAACATAAGCTGAAGCTAGGGGAAGAAAAAAAAGAATCAGCATTAGACTGTGTATTTGTGCATAAAACAGGGTGAGTTCCACACATCTGAAATGGAACATGGAATTAGTGCTGCCTTTAAATAATTGTAACCTTGCTACAGAAGGAAACTGAGTACAGAGAAAAAATAAAGAGTATATTAGAGTTGAGACAAAATACAGCTGGGTCCTGCTCACCCCGATTTCAGAAGGGAAGTAAGAAACTTTAGGTCTGAGAAAATAAAGCTCAGGTTAGAAAGATGGAGTTTACACGTGGGCACCTCTAATTCAAGGGAAAAGAAAAGACAAGTCAGTTTAAAAGAGCAAAATACACTCCAAGGAAACCATCCTGAAAAGCACCATCAACTTTCCACACCCAGGAAACAGATAAAGACTTCCAGAAATAGGTGGAAGCATTCTCTCCCTGGCTGAACTTCTCACCAGGGGAGTGTGTTAGATCCCCGGGGCACCAGGAGCTGAGCGGCTCCATCCCCCACGGAGGCTCAGAGCACACCCCCCCTCACCCCCCCATCAGCTCAGCCCTTCTAGGGGGGCAACCTCCAGAGCTGGATGTAATTGAATCCCAGGAGCTGGTTCAGCCTCTCTGCTGAGAGAGCCAACATGGACGCTGCCTCCTGCCAGCCAGGGAGGTGTTTTCCAAAGTGTGAACCCCATTTCCAAGGGAATTGCCCCAAATCCAACCAAAGCAATTCCACATGGATCACCCTGCAGAGAAATTAAGGCAGCCAGCGACCTGGGCCCCACCAAGGTGAGGTCCTCCTCTTGTTTAACCCTCTTGGTGAACCCCTCCCATGCTCAAAGCCACCCCCACC
>NW_010334879.1:92902-118017 GCF_000700745.2 Antrostomus carolinensis | reverse complement strand
TATATATATATATATATATGTATCCCTATATATGTGAAAGGCTTGGGGGGTTTTTTGAGTGCTTATTGTTATGGTGGTGCTTTGCAGCAGGGGGCTGTCTTTATGTAACCTGTCCTTGAAATTGCAACCTTCCTTCAACTTACTTCAATTTTATTCGTAGAATGGCTATAATTAAAGTGCTCACAAGGCTTTAAAGAGGGAACACAAAAGTTTAGATCTGCTTAGGGCTTAACAATAAATTACCTCTGTGGGTGCCTGGCCCACTTACCAGCACAGCAATGGAGTCTAATCTTCATTCTTTAAGACTGCTTGAAAACGTTGCTTTCTGCATGTGACGTAGGACTTGGTTTGGGGTTTTTTTTTCCTCCGTCGTTTTAAGCTGTCTAGTTCTTCAAGAGCAGTGTGAAATAGATCTCTATATAATAATAGTTAATGAATCATAAATTAGGATGGAAAACCTGCTAACAGCGTTATTAGGTGAAGCTAAAAGCCTGAGTTTTATAACAAAGAGACAAAAAGCAATAGGATGCTAATAAAAAAGGGGGAAACTAATGGTCTTTAAAAAAAAAAAAAAGACCCACTTTTTATCATAAAGTCTTTTAAAAGAGGTAGGTACGTGTCATCTTAACTTTTTCTGGTTTTATTAATGAGGAAAAGTAATCTGCATAGCTTTTCCTGTTGATGACCTTTCAGTAATAACTTGAAAGCTTTCAGAAAGTGGTTTTCATTCCTTTGTTAAAGAAATTTTTCACGTCAGTAAAAATACTTACCCACCAGCAAGCCGGTGAAGTTGCAAGAAAAAAGTATTACAAGAGAAAAGACTGAGTGGAAAAAAGATGGAAGGGTTCCCTTGAGTTTTTTGAGTGTATTAACTTTCTTCATTCAGAAATCATCAGTAACAGAGATGTTAATAGAACAATGAAGAACTTTGTTATATGTTTGAACTGAACATTATCCATATAAGTCTAAAACCTTCAGAACTGTAGCTTTACTGTCAACGACTTATTCGGATGAAAGAATCTTTAGAAGAGAAATAATGTTGAGTTTAAGAAGACTTTGTAATTAGGATAAATTGGGAAAAACAAATTGGGGGAAACAATCTTTTTTTTTTTTTTTTTTTAAATGTCAAAGGTAGTTTTCTTCACTTAAAATGACGGAAAGTTATGGAAGGCAGAAAACTAAAATACCTGAGTTTAATGATCTCAGTAGTGTATATAACGAGAATATTGATGTTATAGGAGAAAGGAAAAAAAAAATCAATACAATAACATATAAACTATTTAGAGTAATACTTGGAGCCCTGAATTGGTACCTACAAATATTGGTTTTAAATTAATGATTTTTAAGGACAATATGATTAAAAGTTGAAATTAAGGTGGGAGGGCTAAGTAATTATGTTTTAATGTCAATAAATAAAGGATAAATTTTAAAAATTGAGGAATAAAGACTTTTTAAAAGTGGAAGACTGTAGACTTAAAGCAATACTTAGAAGGGAAGGAAAAAAGCTCATAAAATATTTTTAAAATTATGTTAATGTGGAGGAGGGATAAATTGTGTCTTTGTCTCTCTCAGTTGTACATTCATCCAACACTGTCCTTCCCTCTATCCCTGCCACATCATGGGTCCTTACTCTACTACATTCCCTGTCTATATGTATAGATTTGCTGCTTAAAGTGAGATATGACCCTTTCACATCAATAGATTAAATTATACGATCACATAAAACAATTTAGTGATGTTGGAAATAAATCAGTGGAATTTATGTGTGTATAATTTACTTGTGAAAAGTTGGACTATATATGCCATAGAATAATAATTTCAGTGATAATAAATAATGGAATGTTCTAGGAAGTTGTACCAAGGTTTAACTATTACATCACTGATGCAAAACAACATTAGAAAATATTAATTTTCAGGAAGTTAAAGCTAAAGAATTAAGTTAATGAGATCCAGGTGCTATGTAACTTTGAAAATGATTATAAAAATAATGGGTTTGTATCTATTTCTACTAGTTTAGTATCGAATATGGTATTTTTGTGAAAAGGGGTGAGGAAGTGGGCACAGCTAGAAGTTGGACAGTATACTTCATGGACAAACAGTCTCATGTGTTCACATCATGAAGGACAGTTGGATCTATTAAGGACTGTGGTGGTTTAGGTGGATTCACGCTTTTGCTTGCAGCTTGCAACCAAACACAGCCTGCTCTATCACCCCCCCGCCCTCACCCAGGGAGTAGGGGAGAGAATTTGGAAAGAAGGGCAAGGACTCACGGGTTGAGATAAAAACTATTTACTAGTTAAAAGAAAATGATAATGATAACAACAGTAATAACAGACTATACAAATGAGTGATACACAGTGCTCACCGCCCACTGACCAATTCCCAGCCTGTGCCAGCTAACGATCCCGCAGCCGAGACGGTCCCGAACCGAAACCCCGGAAGAGTGAGCCCGAGCGATCCCCGAGAGAATGTGCCCCGTCTTCCGGTCAACCCTGGTTAATATACTGGCATGACGTGATATGATCTGGAATATTTCATTGGCACAACCAGATGCCAGTTTTGGGTTTTGCTCCTCACTGCGCTTCCCCCCTCCCAGTCCTAATGCAGCTGTGAAGCAGACAAACACCGTGGCCTTGAGCTCCAGCAACAACTAAAAAAACACCAGTACTGTTATCAGTGTTCTTCTCATACTAAGTCTGAACTGAAACACTGAAAGTAAAATACTGCTATTCTAAATACTAAAAAGAAAATTAACTCTATCCTAGCAAAACCAGGACAAGGACCCAGATTTTCCTTTGTGATTATTTCTTTTTACAGCACTCAATGTGTTACTCGACACCTGTGTTTTGCTTTCCTTATGAAGACACATGTACCTGTTTCTGGGAATTTTGGTAGCTCTTACTCTGAACAGGCAGCTGGGAACACTGAAGTGGTCTCAGACTGTGCAGGTATGTTCATATGTGTAGTTCTGCACAGCCTCCTCTCTTCCAGAAAAGCAATTGTCTGCTGAAGGAGACCAAAGGCTTACTGCAGGATTTTGGTGAGGAAAGGGACCCAAAAGCATATATGCTTTTGCAGGTCTAGATTTGTCTGAATTGAAGTCCCCCTCCATCCTTGTGTTATCATTTCCTATGCATTGCTGAAGGCCTAAAACTATTCAGGAGGAATCCTTGTGTGTGAGGAGTTTGTGGGAATGAAGGTGGGGTAGCTCAGGCTTGAATGCCAGGAAGTCATTAATGACAAGTAATATTCAACTTCAAAAATCACTTTCTGCAAGAATTCCCATCTTGTGAGGAGCTGCCTTGTGGTCCACCAGGGCCTATTCCAGACAGAGATCAGATGTGAGGAACAGAGCCCAAGGGGGAGAATTATATGTCTTTATAATGAGCTCCTCAAATACCCTTTGGTTACACACCACCTTTCTGATATGGTCCTCACAAAGAAGATTAAAAACCTTTCCTTGCCTTTCTTAGTAGTGGGCCGATTCTTTATTGTCTCTGGAGCATGTTTGAGCATTATTAAACTTAGTTTTGTTACAGAGCTAAAAACTGACTTGAAAGAACAGTCACCATGAGGAAAATGGAATAGCAATGCTAGATGTAATGTGGTATTAACAAAAAGCCTCCACTCGGCTCACAGCACGCATTTTCCAGGGTTTGTTTCAGTGACGTTATTCTCATTCAGTGTAGGCTCCACAACCCACTTTTTTTTTTTTTTTTTTTTCTTTCCTGGGTACACCTGAGTTGGATTTATCAAGAGGCACTTTGGGTTATAGCAGAAGATATCTTAATGCCCTCCTACCGTAAATGCCTTTTTACGTGAATCTATGAATGGGGTCTATTACTCTTTCACTGCCATTTGTTATTGAGATTGCTTTTTCTTCTTCCTTGAAACTTTTTTGTAGAGGCTATTTAATGTTCAGTCTCTAGGCCTTTCTATTTGAATCACTTTTCCTTTTCTTTGCTGAACTTTCTCTTCACCTTTTATTATCCTTAGATATTCCATTCTCTGGACGCTTTTCTCATTTGTAGCCTATCACTTCATTTTATTATTTTCTTTCAGCCTCTTGTTCATGTTGAGTAATGTGTTTTTTTTCTCTATCTCCTTCACAAACAGAGAAATATAAGAACAGGACTCATGAGACTTTTTTTTTTAATATGAAAATGAAATCCTCAGCTCAACTGGCTCCATCTATCTCTGATTTCTTCTTCATTATCAAAGTGTAGTGGCAAGTAATATCTCAAATATAATAGTTGATCTCTGGAGATCAAGAGCATGGTGCAAACCATGTTTCTTATATTAGCACTAGTCCCCTTAATCCCTTGCTTATATCAACCTTTTTAAGAAAATTAATTTCACATGATTATGCTAATATTTTCTTAATGAATTAGAAAAGAAACCTGTGCTGAACATTAATGAATCATTTTAACCATCCCTGCTGTGAGATTTCAAGATCATTCTTTCTGTAAAATATATGAATATTAATATGCACTCTAGTAATTGGTACAAAGTTAATTACTGTAATTCTGCTATAATAAAAAAAATCTGTAATATGTAGTAATAGCTAGTTATTAAGATGGAAATCTTGAAGTTAAAATATTGACCCATACATACAAAGTGAGGTAAGAAATAATTTTGATGTAATAACCAGATATTTTAGAGATACAGTTTTTGCTAATAATTTCCTTCAGTTATTGTAAATACATATTCTACATAACTTAGTCATTGTCTTTATTTCAGAGGGGTTTTGGCTCAGATTTGAAATCAATAGGAGTGGTATCTATCTCTTCTAATGTCTAGGGGAATAATATGTGTAGACATGACAGAACTTGGCTGTGGAATTAGAACTATGAAATTAATCAATACCATAACATTTTAATACAAGTTTCTGTGTTGTTGTTTGGCACTTGATGATAGGATAACTTCACTTGCTTAACTGTTTTTATGAAACAAGGAATAGTCAAAGCATTCTAATGACACTAAAGTACTTTCTGTCTTAGCACTCATATAAATAAGTATGTTTTTTAATAGATAGTTGCTTTTTTTGTGCTTCCTAGAACAGCGATGACTTTAACTCTCAGTGCAATAACAGTGCAAGTAGTCATTTCTATCTGCTGTGCTGCAGAAATTCACTTTCTTGTCCCAGTGTGGGAAGGGGATGGAGGAACTCTTAGCCTGGTTGGACCCTGATGCCCAAGTTCTGTTGGAAGCTATGAAGCCCCACTCACATAGTTGGGTACTGTGACTGCTCTTCATTCGTGTGCATTTTGGATGTATTTACTGCCCATGTCCTTCAGGTTTTTCAAGCCGTTTACCATGTATGAAAAATGGTATTTTAGGGATGGGTTTTATCCAAGATGGGAAGAATGTGAAATGTTTCTATAACTGATGTTAGAAGCCTTAATAGTTATTCAGATGGTTGTCCTTAAGCGTATTATTATTTGACATAAAATTTCAGCATACCTCAGGAAAAACTTAATCCTTACAATGATATAACTACACAATCTTTTTGCTACAGCTAAAAGAATTAGTAACATACTTCTAGTGAAATAGGAGCCATATGCAGCCATACACATATATAGAAAATTTTATCTACAAAATTGTTACCCAGGCTTATAAGCTGTTTATTTTTTCTAATGTTTATTATGTTGCTATCTGACCTAATATTGCTGCAGATCTTCCATGGGAATTTCTGTCTTGAGAATGCACTAAGACATATGATTATTAACCAGTCCAAATTGAATAAGATGCTTCCTTTTCAGCTAAAAACTCTTATCCACTCCCACTATTGCCACACATAGCTTTCTCTTACTGCAGGTTTTTAGTTGTGCCAAGCCTACAATTTTCACATTACCATATAGACTATAACTGAAAAGGAATAATCCTTCATTAATTTTCTATAAGAGAAAAATCAACACATAAGAATATGAATACCAATAGGGAAATAAAAGCTTTTAAAAAATTGTATTCAGCATACTGAGTATAAATTGGAATAATACTCCCTAAGCAGTCTTATATTGATTTGTCAGGTAAAAATAAAACGGTGGCTTAAGTGATTTAAAAATATAATTAAGTAAAAAACATTATGTATTTGGGAAAACTGAAGTGATGATTAAGTCAAAGACCTGTCCTGGCTCATCAGGGTAACGTCAGGACCTCACCACTCCCAGAAGTCAACAAAAAGCGATGTGGTGATGGTCTTGATTTCCTAGCCTGAATGACCAGGTGTTAATTCCATGTGTGTCATCCTGAAGGGGCAGACACTGGTGCAAATCCAGTGGGAACCCTACTTTAATGTGCCCTAATACCTTTAGCTTTAGAAGAAAGGAGCAGAGGGTCCCAGGTGCTGGTTAGAATTGAATTGTTGGTGTTTACTGCGGCCCAGAGCAAACTTCTGCATTCAGTCTTACCATATTTCCACAATGTGCTTTGATGGGGAATGCACAGCCCCTGTCCAATAACATGGCTGCAGTCTAGGTGACCCCTGTGTTTTCCTCCTAGTGATCTCGAGCTCTGAAGGGACCTGGTTTTGTTGGCCTGGATTTCATGGTAGAAGGGTTGCCACAGTCCTGTGGACTCACCCCTGTTGCTACTTTCAGGGAAAATGTAATGTTTTTAATACTTAATACTCACTGGAATTGATTTCTTTTAGAAAAATTACACTTAAAAAACATGAATTTCTCCCCTTCCCATCCTAAATTTTGAATAACTTCAAGTAGCAGAAAGGAAAGTAAATATGTGGACCACAACCTCAAAATGAAAGATGAGTAATGCAAATTTTTGGATGTTTTAAAGTCAAATACTTCTGTTTTTCCATTTAAGGGGCAGAAAAAAAATAAATCCCAAAGTTTGGATTTAATAAAAAGCACTTTTTCAAAAGCTTTAGTTGAAATTACTCTCCATTGAAGTTCCTGTTTGGCTTTCCTGATGCATAAATGCAAACAACTTAAACCTTCAGAATATGAATCACCTTTGCGTGTGTTCTGTTGTGCCCCTGCTCATCTTGTTCAACAATTTCAACTATTTTCCAGGCAAGCTGTGCATCATTCTGCATTTCTGTTAAGGGTAACTATCAATTAGAATTGAGCCCTTCAGATAAGTTTATTTTTTCTGAACTTTGTTTTACCTTGTACAGGACTGCTGACTCTTCAACGCAAAGTAAGCCCATCTCACGACAAATACTGCTCTTTTGTGCTAGAAGGAACAAAAGAAATGTTTTTCATGTGTGTCTGTATCAGCAGATTCATAGATGAATAAATTTATCTGAAGGCCAGACTGTTATCATCCAAACTTCATATAGCACATAATGCCAAGCAATGACTACTGTGCCAGATCACACAACCTTATTCCTGGATAAGCAGTTACTTGTTTGAAAGTAATTAACTGGTTCTTTAAATATTTCAGAAGGTGCAGAACCTTCTATATCTCTTGGAAGTATTCTTCTATAACTGTTCTGGCGGTTTAAAATCCATGCCCTATTTCTAGTCTGAATTCCAGCTTCTAATCACCCCATCTTGTTATGATGCTCTCTCCTAAGACAAGGAAAATACCGGAAATTCTCTCTTGACTAATGGGATCTAATTTGGTCATTCTTTACATGTTCTCTTTGGTAAGCTCTTTTCATGCTCCATTTCTGAGTAAAACACTAGATTCCTCTCTAGCCTAGCTTCCTATGGCACTGACGCATATAAATTCCTTGCTTATATGTTTGTCCATTTCCACATCCTGATAAGCTGCTGGCTATGAAGCTGTTGGATAACTTCAACTACAATACAGCTATTCCAATTTTGGCCAACTCAATTGCTTTTTTTTTTTTTTTTTTTTCCTCCTCTGAAATTGTTATCACTACCCCATGCTTCTGATGCTTACTCTGTTCAGCAACGCAGTCTGAAATTTGGGACAATGAGCAGTAGAATCTAGGTGTTTTTAATACTAATATCTAGTTTTTCTTTTCCTCTTTTTTTATATAGACTTTCCTAAGACAACAAGGCTTACTTGATCACCAACTCTGTCCTTCCTCCTGACTGTAAGCATTGAACGCTCATCCATTTTTGACACAGAGGAAAGAGTTTCAAGGGCAGGTAAGTTCCTTCAAGTTTTGGCAATTTGGTGGCAGAATTTGAAAGGACCGTTCCCCACAGCAGGGCTGTGGCTGGGGTCTGGCTATGCCTGTGCACAACGATGGCGCTCTCACAGCCATGAGCCAGTTTTGATCTTGCTCTGCTGGCAAATGTCATCTGTTAATGAAACAGGAGGATGTTGCATGGGCAGAAAGGGTGTTGGGGCAGCATGTGGTCTGGGAAGGGGGAAACAGGGTCTTGCTGTGGCAAGGGAAGAGTGTGGAGTCTGATGTTGTGGAGTTGTGTAGCAATGATGAATACAAATGTGTGAGAAACTGGATTTCATTAGTTCTGCTGGCATTAGATGTTATAATTCATAATGTAGAGGTATTGTTCTATGAAGGAACCTCATCATAGTGCTTATTAAATCTAATTCTCCATCTTCATTGTCCTTGTACAATTTGGAAAATTATTCATGACTAGCTTCTATTTTTATGGGCTCCCCAGACTGCCTACAGTCATGTGTAAGAAATGCTTCCAGACATCAGTGGCTCTAAAAGTATTTATGTGGAAGGAAAAATGATCCTTCTTCTGTTATATGTCCTCTGAATTGCAAAAGTTATCAGTGAGACTAATTCTGAGTTAGGGTTAATTTTTTTCCCCTTACTT
Organism: Antrostomus carolinensis; assembly: GCF_000700745.2. Classification (NCBI taxonomy): domain Eukaryota; kingdom Metazoa; phylum Chordata; class Aves; order Caprimulgiformes; family Caprimulgidae; genus Antrostomus; species Antrostomus carolinensis. The sequence goes on along the minus strand of NW_010334879.1, from coordinate 109,288 downwards.
CTTTTCTGTTCTAGTTCTTTTGGATAAATTAAAAATAGTCTGGTATACACTTTAACAGGTCAGGATCCTGTTTGTTCAGACTTCCACCACAGCAAAGGTGCTGCAGGAGAAAGCTGTGTAGCTCTCTTCTGAGGATTCATCTTCTGTTTCCAAAATATAGGGGCTGTCAGTGGTGTTTGAAATTCAGAGAAGCTATTGGAGGGATGTTAGTAGTGGTATTTGTAGTGCTACGGATGCTGAGGTGTAAGCTGGTCCCACAGGAGAGATGAAGGTGGCTTTTGTAAAGAAGATTGTGTGGCTTTAAATGAGTTTTAAAATATTCAGGAAGTGTATAAATGAATTAATTAGACCGACAGTTCCTAAACTAAAATATCAAGATTTGAGTGTAACTAAGCTGCCTCTGCCTGACATACACTGCACTTGCATGGTACTTACTGGTGGTGACTTGATGGTGGATTTCTGGGTCTTTGAGGAAACCTGTGATCTCTTCATTTTGTCTAGAATAACTGTTTGGGTTCTTAGTAGTTTAGCTGTTACTTTTACTTGAGTGTTATGAAGATATTTTATGAAAACTTTAGCTTTTATGAGGAGAAATCACTGAAAACAACATGATTTTAAAAATTATGAAAATCATTCATTTTAAGGCATGTGACAGATAATTCCTTGATTTTAGCATGTATTTGACAATGCTAAGATGTTAGTTGAGAAAAAACTGACTGTTGTGAGAACTGAAACAAGGATTAAAATCTTTCTAAACATTCTAAAAGAAAGAAATTTTGTTTAACATATTCATTAATCAACCAGGAGGAAAAAAAACAGTTTAATGATACAAATTACATATTCACCATGTACTTTGTTAGGTGTTGAAAATAAAGCTGAGAGGTAGCACAGGATAGAAATAGCAAATATGCATTTGAACTTTAAGATGACTTTGCCTTGGCTACAGTCCCATAACTTTGGGAGCTGCTTTCTGTGGTACTATTGAAACATTGCAAGATGAAGATTAGCAGAAATACTGTATTAAGCTCAAATACTGAAATATGCTTTGAAATGGAGAGAGAATTACAATTCTGAACTGTGGATTTCAATTTTCCATGTTCAAGTACATAATTTGGAATTTATTTTCATGGCTAGATGCATAGTTTTCATTAGATGATGAGTCTACTATACTTAAGACCCAATAAAAGAGTAGAAACAGTATGATGTGACTTTTAAAACTAACCAGCAGAGCAGAAAGTGTACAGCAACCTCAGTGAAATATCTATGAACAGCTTGCAAATCTGATTAATTACGCATATGAAAAATTATCAATACTTTTGAGTAATAAATCCATTGGAGGCTTCTGCAATTTGTTCACAGGCAATTTGCAAACAGAAAAAGAGCTGAAATACCATTGGTGCAATTTCTATTATAAATGACTCATTCAGTCCTGGTGTACACAAATAAATAACACAGGATACACAAAAATGTTTTGAAATACATGCAAGAATCAATGCAAAGATTCAGGAGAGAAACATGTGCCAAGTTGTGGAACAAGGTGACCAGTAGCTGAAATGGGGCCATACAGAGCCCACACCTGACTTCCAGCCAAGATCAGTTTCTCACCTGGGCCAAGTCCTCACTTACATGACCAGACAGGAAATGCTTGGGATGGCTTTTGAATTCAATTTTGAATTTGTATTACTGCCCTCTTTTTTTGAAGAGCAAACCATGCACTAAATAAAACAAATGTAAGCAAAAACATAACCTCTGGATGTATCTCCTCCTCTGCAGAAAATAAAAAAAATAGAGTATGAAAGTATGCGACAATTTTAGTGTGTAAACCGTGGTTTAGGTTTATCTTGAAATTGGACAGTTGAGTTTTAGTTGTTGTCAAAGTGATTCTTCTATTGGTGTGTTGTCCGCCCCTCCCCGCCCCCGCCCCCAACCAAACCCCAAAACAACCCAACACCCCCCACACAAAAAAGCAACACAAAACCCTAAAGGTGAGTGTAAATCTTAAGGGATGAGGAGGGGGAGAAGTAAATAACCAACTCTCAAAAGAAAGGCAAACAGAGCCAGGAAAACTGGTAGTAGAAACCACGGCAAAGGTAAGTAATCAACTGAGACAAATACTGTTGCAGTCTGTCAGCTCATACAGAGATAGTTATGATCGGTGTTTTGGATACTCCCGAGCACAGAGAATAAAATCAGACATAAGCCTCCTTCCTGTCATTTATAGATGCTTTTCTTATGCTGAATTGACACATTAGTTGCATAGAACAAAAATACTTTTATTTCATTTCTTTCAGATACACAGGGCTCTCTGGAGCCCTGTTTTGGGTGGAACTAAATGTTTTTCAACTCTGAAATACAAATATCTTCAGTTTAGAATGAAATTCAATGAAAAGCATAGCAAATGTCTTCTATAGTTTGTAAAGTCCTATAGATTGCAGACTAGCATCATTGTATATGTCTGTTGGTGGCCAGGACAAAGAGTATCTCTATCCAAAAATACTGTCTAGAGGAGAGGGATTTCTACCAAGATTGATTTAAAAAATGAGGTGGGAAGTGGGGAGATAAATGATAAATGATTTATATGTAGATTACTTGGGATATTTCCATTAAAAAAAAAAAATCTAATCAATTTAAAAGACATGATCAAGAAAAATACATTGTTTTGCCTACCATAGTGGGTCATCCCATCCACCAGGTCAGACTGAAGTGATACAACAATGGAAAAAATTAAAAAAAAAAAGAAAAAATGAAAGAGACTCTAAAAGATTGAGGACAGTCTGTCTCAAAGCTACCCATCTACTCTGGTTAGAAGTCAGTGAATTAAAGATCAAAATTCTCTAACTTACTATTTGTATGGCTTTGGGAGTCCTAATAAGTATGGAATGGTATATTCTGATTTCCACCAGCATGCTGTGATAGAGCTTTAGGATTCAATAAACAATAAAGAGGAAATTAGAAAATATGTATTATGCAGCAGAAAACTGGGAGTGAAGAAATCAGTGTCAATGTCTGGCTCTGCTCTATTTGTGCAAGTAATTTCTGTGTTCTTGTTGTTTAGTTTTTTTATCTGTGAAATGGTGATAATAGTGCCTGTCTTCTTTACTGTCATTTGTCACTGGTGGATGAAAGGTACAGTATAAAAGCAGAGGAGGTAGGAGCTCAGCAATGTTGCTTTTCCTGATTATAGTCCATGTTCACTTGAAAAGGAAAAGATTGAATTTCCTTTCAGCAGCTTTGTGCTCTGTTTTTGGTGGGCCTTTAATAATAACAAGGAAAATGCCTCTATTTCATCTGATCTCTTAGTATCAAATTATTTATAATAATTGTACAATGTTGAAAGCATAAAAAAAGTTAGGGCCATAAGGACGTGGTTATTTAGTGATATTTGACTGGAAATACAGTATGAGCAGAATGGTCATAGAAGGCTAGATTAAAACATGCCTTACTTATGGTATCTGTCCAAAGCACAGAGTATTAGTGGGTCTTATACATAATTCAGGAAACATTCTCTTTGATAGAGTGGCAACCAAAGAGATCTATTCTTCCAAAACCTACTCTGTTGTTTTGGATTATCTCAAAAGAGCCACAATAGTGAATAAACACAGTCTGTTAGTATCTGTAATAAACATGAACTGAAAGGCCTTGGCCTGCAGTAAGTATTTCCTGGAAGAAAAGAGAATAGAACTACAAAAAAGAGGATGACAAATGCTAAATGAGGAATACCCTTAGGAAACAGAATTTTTTCTCCCAGGGGAATACCTTTCAGATGTGTTCAGTATAAACTCTACCTACATGAAGCCCTAGAATTTTTATTGTAAAATTCAGCCAAAGGAAGATAAAACTGAAACTGGATATTTGAAAATCCCAGCAAATAGGCAGGTAGGAGTTTGAGTCATGCTGGCTTAAATCTAAACACATCAAATAATTTTAGTTTATGTTAGGTTTGGAAACATTTTTAGGATTTTTGCATTATTGTAAAGTTTCTTGTTTTTATTTTACTGTATTTTTCTTCTTTCCTCTCCCCTCTCTTTTTATCAAAGCATAATGAACTGTACTTGTTAACAGTAAAAAATGTACACCTTTAATTTTTCTTGCTTCAGTTGTATTTCAAGTTTTTCTTTTCCACGTATGCAGTATAATGACTAGTCCTAACAGGCTGCACTTTTCTTTTTAAGAACTGACACTTAATGGAACATTTTAAGGGCAAGAAAAATCCTTAGTTAACATAAATCAGTGCAGTTATTTTAAAGCTGATGGATTTCTGTCAGTTGACACCATTTGATGATCTGACATCATTTCTTTTAACTTTTTTTTTTAACTGTTTAAATACATCTTTCATGCTCCTTTAAACAGCTTTCACACTTTGTTTTTTCTGGCTGTAAAGTTTTGGTGTCATATGGTACTAAGCCAGTAACAGTGGTGTGTTCAGGATGCCGTGGATCTGACAGCTGTGCTACTCTACTCTTACAAACACAGCAATGTCGACAAAACTGCAATAGGATGTTTGACTACCTGTCACTGTTTTCTCATAAGACTCTCTGATTAGTGCATAGGGCAATTGGTTGTTTGCTTCTAAATTAATTTGTGCTGAACTGCAATTGTCTGTTGAACTATTTCCTGAGATACTTTTGACCTGTTTGGGTCTTAGTATTTTGTCTGTAGAATTCAGTAGTTCATGCAGGCTTGGGACAAGCTCTCCAGCAGTGGGGCTTATGCTTCATAACCTCTGTTATGATAACTTTTATCTTTCCCTGTCAACTTCAGTCAAATTTATAGAAGTATATTAATGGAGTCATCAAGGTCTTAGCTAACTACTGCATCACAAATAGGCCCTTTTGATCCAGGTGAAGCCACAGTGCAGTATCCACTCTGCTTAAATTCAAGAATTTCCTAAATTGGGTAATTCATCTCCCCAGGCTTCTTGTAGTCAAAAGAGACACAGTGTCTTTTTGGAAAGTGCTTCAGAGTAAAAGCCTAAAAGGGCTCTAAGCCATCCCCGTTAGAAATCTATTTTTCTCCACAGGCCATGTGTATTGGGGAGAGAAACTTTCTCATGTAGGTTCTGTGGGCCACTCTGACTGAATCAGAGAAAATGAGGTTGGAAGGGAGATCTTTCCTGTAACTTATTTTCTTCTTAAATTGTGGATGAAGAATCTGCCATTCCTAAGAAATGGCTGAGTAACTAGTTCTTAAATTCACACTGACGATGACAGTGTATTTCAGACTATTGATTTTTGTGTCCTAAGTCAACTGCCTGTTTTCCTGATGGCCTGCCTACATATTTCCATTTTGTGGCTCAAGCCTGTGGCTTCCATGTAGTCCATAGCGAAGATGGAGAGCAAGCATCCCCTGATGCTGCATCTTTTTTGTCCATGATAGGATGGTATTAGTGACTTATGCTTACTTGCCATTCTTGATTAGTCCTCTTCTAAAACACAGTGATCAAGCAACTCTTCCTCATCAACTTCATACAGATACATATTTCTCTGATGTATTGTTTTTTACCTTTGTTTGGTGAATTGTGTACTTTATTTTGACATCTTCCCCAGTATGTCAATTTTCTCTTTGTTAATCTTCAGCCTTTCCTACTTAGAGCCCTTATGAGTTTGTGCCTCTGTTCTTTAGTCTGCCATCAAGGCCATTGATGAAAAAAACCCCAACAGAAACCTAAACAAACATTTCTTTGATACTTTTTCTCCTGGTAAATTTATGTGGCCTGTTATATATATTTTTTTTTTCTTGTTACTTTCTAGACTTTTTCAAATGATTCCTGTACTTTCCAGTGTTTTCTGAATTGCTAGCACATTCCTTCCTGCTCTTGAGCCATTGCCTGTAGAGCCAAATGTCTTAGTTAATCTGGTGGCTCCCAATTTGCTAAGCAATCTTGAATGTGAAATACCATCAAAGTACCCTTTGTAAATCTGAATATGTTTCTAATTCCACTTAATGGCCCCTATCTAAAATGGCAGTACTATAAAACTGTGGCAGACTAGTCAATTAAGTATAACCTCCAGTGCTTTAAGCCACTCTCCAACTCTGTATTTATAAAAAGATTCGAGATGGAATATAGTTATAGGGTCACCTTAGGACCTGGGAAATCTTAAATGACAGTTTCTTACTAAACCAGAGACTTTTCTCATATCTTGAGGAATTTAATCTCTTCATTGCCTAAACTATTTTTTGTAATTCAAGTTAAGAACACTTGCTCATCTTTCTTTTATTTGCTCTCCTCTGTTCCAACTTCAAGGACAAGGACTTTGTTTTCTAAAGTATTTGAAAATGTGGGCAAAACAAAAAGTCTGTCTCAAGCAGATTGTGTTTTTCTCATTTTAGATGTTTTCAGCTTATTGAATTATATTTTCCTATTCACTTCCTAAAATCGCACTTGTAAGAAATAGTTATAGATAATCTGTTCAATGAATCCCTCCTGCAATTAGAACTTTCTACAGCAAAAGTTTACTGTCTTCCTAGGACAGCTTTTCTGGCCAGCTCAGGTGTGGTATAGAAGTTCCTCTATTGCTACTTCAATAAATGTTTGGCTGGAATATTAGTATTTTTATTGAATAATGGAAGAATTTCAGTTATATGATCACATTCTTCATGAGAACAAGAAAATGTTTATTACAACTGGGTTACATACTGTGTTACAACCCTGTGCTTGGGGTTTAATTAATCTAAGGGGTTGATATTCTACTTTGGATAAAAGTGAGAGTACCTGTTGTAGTATTATTAGGGAGGTGCATAATAATGTGGATGCAGATGGTAGTGGCAGGGGCTGTACAAATATAGAAGGGACAGACCGTGTCCCTCACAGTTCTGTGCTGGTGGTGGTTATAAGGCCACATCGTGATAAAGGCTAACCCTAGCTCTGTGCTGCTCTACTTCTGTATAGGTTGATATTCTTAATTCAGCTCAGGATAAACTACATGCTGATAGTAGCCAGTGAGTTAAAAGGAGAGCAGCTGGACTGGATGATTGTTGTAAGACTCCTCCAGCTGAACTATTCTATATCAACCCTGTAATTGATTTGTGTCCTGCATAGGAGGATTAGTGGTCAGAGGGAAAGACTGTGTATGTCTTGTCAATATCCCACAGAAATACTTTATGGAATTCCTATTGTTATCACTACAGAGATAAGACAGAGGTGGACTGACAAAGGAGCAAAAAACTTCAGAACTTGATGCTTGTGTGAGGCTCAAATTCTAGTGAAATATGTTTTTTTGGTTTTTTTTTTTTTTTAATTTCCCAGTCACAGTTACTGACATTGAAATAGAGTGTTTTCAGCTGCTCTTAAATGAATTTCAAAATAACCTTGGAGAGAAACTTTCTGGTACATGCTTTCTCGTACATGGTGTAGTTTTACTGCAATATCTACTTAGCAAAACCTGGTATTTTAAAGTAATGACCTCTACATTGTGGTTTCCAGTTAAGAGTCATTCCTGTAACTCAGTTCCTTCTATTGAAGAGAAGAAATCAATAATAATAGGTTTTAGGACTTATGCTAGGTAGGCACAAAATACATTTTTATGCAATGCTGTATTTGAGTTTTCACTGTGGGGATTATATTGGAAAACTAGACTGAAAATGTATTTGTTTTAGCAAGCAGATTTCATAGAAGTTTGAACTGTAGAACTCAATGCATTTTTCTGGTGAAGCTAAGGCTTCCAATTATGATGATTATCAAATCTGAAATGCAAAGAGTAAGTGCTGTGTTGGGTGCTTATTCATAGTACATAGTAATCTTTACATGATGCGTTCCCTTGGGGTGTTTTACAATTCAGGACAATATGTAAGAGCTTATAGCTTTTTTCATCAGCTACTCTTTCTGCTTATAAATTCTATGTAGGCTATATAACCGTAGGAGAATATCTTTATTAAAACAAGCTACTAGATAAATAAGTTTGAGTTACAATCATAAATAAATGTGTCATTAAACACACTGGAAAGGCTGAACGCATTGTAGCTGTCTGTCAATGCATTCTGTAGAACTCTCATTTATGTTAACATCAGAAATCTTCTGGTATGAATGTATGAAACTAGACTGTGAAATGTCATGGTAATAAATAGAGTATTTTTTCTGAACTCTGCTCCCAGATCTGGATTCTGCCTTTCAGACCAGTCTCTGAGATGCTCTGTGTTGGGCACAACTGGGTGATGCCAGTGACCATGGTGAAAGTATGATCTAGGAAAACTGTGCTTGCTTTCTGTAAGGCCTATCTAGAAAGTTCCATGTCTTCCTTCTCAACCCATTGTATCTGCTATGTGTGTCTTGGATCTGACAGCTGCTTTATACAACTCTCTGAACTTTGATGTTTTCCATAGATGTAAACCAAGGTCAGAAAGGAAGAACAGCAATGTCATCCATTCTGTCTGGCTCCAAGTTCAATACTTTAGAGCATGCCTTATGGGAGTTGACAAGTTTTCTGCAGCAATTACCCTCCTGAGAGGGTAATGTGGAGAAACATAGAATCCATCTGTTTTCATGCCTTTCATTTGGAATAACTGTATTTCAGACCTCTCTAAATTATTGGTGTTTTGACATGTTTTTCTATTTGTTTTCTCAAATCAAGCATTCTATTTTGGGATCATTTGTCCCCAAATGAATTCAGACTTGAGTGCCATGATTAAGCATACTTCTTTATTTCAGGAGGTGGCTACATATAGAGTCAACTAATGCTAGATAACTAATACTAGGTTGCTTCATTTTAATGTCAATCCTCGAGTATAACTTTCAGTAACTTGCACAAATTTTAAAGTATTCAAACTGAAACCCCCCATTAGTCTTTTTCTTCTGTGCCTTATAGGTAGACGCTACAGGAGTTGCTCATCCTGTTCTCCAGCCCCATTTACTATACCAGTGCCTCTTTCAGGAGGCTGCTGCTGGAAACACTGCTATGTATTCATTCCAGACGCTCTACTCCACAGTAATCAATAACTGTAAAACAAGTAATGATGTCTTTAATATACACTTCCACCTCTATCACCCATTCTGCCCTAAAGCAGGCTATAAAACAGGATTTTTAACATTTCAATGATGCTGTGAACCATCCCATCTGGCCTCACTAATGCTAATTATGTGAAATTTCTTCCCACTGGTGAGTTTTCAATTCTTCTTTCTTTGTTTTGCAGATTCCTGTCATTGATACTGTGGTAACTGAAGCATTTCTTGTCTCTTTTCTACTTCAGCTGGGCTCATTCATGAAATCTTGAACTTCTCTGTGCTTCATTTGTTTCCTTTATCAGCTTGACTCTATATTGTTAGTTTAAAATCTCCCTTGTTGCTCTAGTTAGTCCACAGCAGCGATTAACCTCTTTTCTGGTTGATAAAGGTCCCTCTGGTCATTTTGTCACCTGAAAAATGGACTGATATTCCATTGTTAAAACTTCCAACTTTTAGTGTCAGAAATTACATCAAGTTTTGCATAACAATAGCAGTCTGTCCTCCAGCTTTTGTTTTGCTCAGAAAAAATCTTTAGGAAAAGAATTTCAAATTTGTTGTGTTGCTAATTCTTCTGCTTGCTGAAGACCATTGAAGTCTTCTGAGACCTGCCAGGGTGATAGCCTGCAGGTGTTCCAATGTGCACCACTTTTGGTGAAGATCTGAAAAATGGTTTCATATCCCCCTCACATCTGCACATAGTGTAGAGGAAACATATAGTATTTTGTGTCCTTTGAGGGATTGTTATGTCCTGTTCTTACAACTCTGCTAAAGGCTGTGTGTTATAAGAGGTTGCTGGGTAGTTGCACACTCCTCCTCAAGTATGTTGCTGAGTTTCTCCCCAGAAGTTTTGTGCTCAAGTTCATCCAGCGAGAAGTGCTGCAGCACCTGACTCCTGATTCAGCAATTCTGCTTTGAATGCCAGTCAATTCCTTTTCCCTCTCAGTCCCAAATCACATGATTTGCATTTGCTACTTCCAGTTCCTGCTCTCTCCCGGTCAGCTTTAGGTTCCGTACACCTAGGAGCTGCCACTTCATGAACCCCTAAATCTGCTCAACTCTGTCAGACAGAGAAAAAATAAAAATACTGGGGTTTTTTGCAGTGTCCACTGTGGACCCACTTGTACACCCTGCACAGTATTACAGGTCCTCTGGCAATGCTAACCCTCTTAGAGGCTAAAATAAACTGTCCCTGAGTGCTGCTCAAGTTAATTCAGATAAATATACAAGACTAAAAATGGTAGCCAGCTTTGTATATACACATGATAATTTAAAACTAGTATTTATTTTCCCCATGAGTGCCCTCTGTCACAGGTCAGCAAATCTGATCTCTCTTTATAGTTGTAATTTTAGTTGCTGACTTTTTTATTAAAAATGAACAGAATTCTTGATGGCATAAGTTATTTTCATAAATAAGCAATAATGGAGATGGCATCCTATACATGATAAAGAACATAGTGCCTTTAAAACAGTGGCAGTTATGGGCAACAGTAAATAAATAGCCTGACATTATAAATGTTGACTTTAGAATATCAATATCCTACTCTCTGCAGACATAAGTGTTCAAATCTTACTGAATTTAGAGTGGTACAGGAATATTTCAGACCTGGGGCTGGACCTTCTGTAAGGATTTTGGAAAAGTTATGGTGAAGAATTTATAGACTGTGGCTACATGTAGGTTTTAAGCAACTTGATTAAAAAGATGATGTATATTCCAGTGCAAATTGAAAAGGTACTTCATGAGCCATGTCCTCAGATTTTATTTTTTTTAAGAGGTTTGAGTCAGCTGTTCCCATACAGAAGTAGTCGTGTTCAAATACCAGGGCAGACTTGACATGACTCTGTCTGAACTCTGTGGCCACTGCTCACAAGCACCTCTCATGACTGTGCTGCAGCTCTTTAATCATATGTTGGGAGGATAGAGTAGGGCTGAAATCCTCAGCCGTGTCCTGATAAATCTTCACTTGCTCAAGGATGATGTCTAGTAGCTTCCCATGCAACCTCAAGATTTATTCTGCTGCTTGCTGAGATTAGCACCTGGATTTTTCATTGTTTGCTGGATGCTGGCTGTACTGAAGTTATTAGGCTAAATGTGGGGAGGAGTGGGGAAAGTAGCTGTTCTGTTCTGGATCTTGGTTCTCTGCTGAATGTCAAGCCAACAGGGAAATCAGGACATCAGCTGTCCTGAATAGGTAAGACATAAGGTTGCCTAGCTTTGTGGAAACAATATATCTCAAAAGATGTTAAGAAGCTGAAACTTCAACATTGAATCTTTTAGTAATGAGAAATTATATAAAGAAGAATTATTATTGTAAAAATAAAGAATCGTTATTTCAGACTTCTTTCCTCCCCTTAAAACAATGGTTTTTTTTTTAATTTTGGTTTAATATGAAGCAGGATATTGTTTTAAGACACAAAGGCAATGAAATGGTTGTTTTCTTCTGGAAAGCCATTTCAAACAGCTCTGCTGTCTGTGCTGGTTTACTGAAAATAGGCAAACTTAAATCTGTGGGAAACCCGTCCCCCCAAACAGAAATTTAAAACAGCTAACAATGGGGGAAGAAAAACAAAACAAAGGTTTAATACTAAGGAGAGAAATTTTCTAATGTATATAAGAGGAATTTTACTCACAGGACTTGTCTCATTAAAGCTATTGAAGTGGAAATTTTCCTAAGAGGAAGGCTACTCAAGTGTGTAATTGTTTGCAGGGCAAACTCCTAGTCTGTAGCACGCTGCATTTAGTTAGCATACAGTAAAAATGCATAGTGATATAACCATATGATAATTCTGTAATTAGAATTACATCAGGCATAATGCTTTTTCATTAGAAAGAACACTGGCTGGTTATAATAATGATTTTGAAATGTGTGTTTCTTTGTTCTCTCAAGCTAACTAATGAATGTCTTCAAGGCTTGCACACAAAAGGAATCAAATCTTCAGTTCTATACATAACTTAAACTGTCACGTCAATTTGTTACAGTAGTTAAAATTTAATATAATTTTCACCTCTGATTGATCAGCCTGCTCCTCATTTAAATCAAAAGTTGTCTAATTCCCCCTTATCAGCAAACAGATTAGCAGATGATTCAATTCACCTTAGAAATTTAAGTGTCTGATAAATATTGGCTGTGAGTCAGACTAGTAAATGAACTTTGAATTTGTGGCTGTGAGCCTTCTTAGTCTTCTAAAGAAAAAAGCGTATATGTTCATAAGCCACTAATAAAGTTATGGGAAAGATTGGTCATATGTCTTTAAAAAAATCACAGAATAATTGAATGATAGGGGTTGGAAGGGACCTTAAAGATCATCTAGTTCAACCCCCCTGCCATGACTGTATAAAGAACACTATCTGTGCATGGGCTTGTATATACATATCTCCTATATAGTATAAAACTGAGTACAGCTCATGGGCATATATGTCCATAACCAGTTTGTTTAGTTCATGAATGCATCTTCCATTTTACTACCTCTAAGAGAATTTCAGAGATTCAGGTGAAAGTCCTTGTTGTAACCTTTTTTGGCTACAAGCTCTAGGTTTGTAATTTCCTGTTAACAGTATATCCATAAGGCTTCACAAAAAGCATTGTAATTCTACCTATGATTATTATTTTATCTGGAATATGCTGAGGAAAAAAAAAAATTAGAAGCAGCTTCCAGCAGAAATGTGCCAGGAACGTATGATTAGGTATGTCACTAAAGGATAGAAGAGCCAAAAAGCAGGAAGAATGAAGGAGCTGGCCAGGATATTAGCAAAGCAGCAGAGAAACAGAAATGGCCTCTTGTTTCATTCATTAGTTCTAAATATAAAATTATACATTTTCCACTAGCTATCAAACTTCTATTTAATTATCAATATTGATTAATAAATTACAGAATGGTATGGATGTAAATGAAGCAAATTAAAGCCATCTATATTTCTGTGTTTTAGTCCCAATCAGAAAATTGGATTCCTGTGTTAGAAAACTGACTTATTTCCCCCCAAAAGAGGACAGTATGTAGAACATGCTTTACTGATGACCAGGTTTTTTATTTCAGTGGTTAGTCTGTTTCAAATAAAGCAGGTAGCTGTCTGGTAGTGACAGAGGGGAGTATATGTCCATGCAAACATTAATTGAACTGTTGCTTTAGACTTGTTGCTTTAGAACTGTTGCTTTAGATCAGAAGCTTTAGTAGTGATATAGTTATAATAGGAGCAAGAATAAGTTGCTCACCTGACCATAGCAATCTGTCCCTTTATTGCCCACTTACTGAAATGCCACACCACTGCATATGAATACTGACTATTGTGCATTGAGTGCCCAATGCCCCAGTTTGCATTGTATTCCAGGAATAAAGTAATAGTTCCTGCTTCAATGATTTCTTGAAATGCATGTTATTAACATAATATTAATTACAGTAAATTGTGGTTTCTGTGTCTCCTTCCCTCACCCTTGATTGAGTTGCTATAATGTTGTAATTGCTTGATGATGCCATTCATGGGTAATGCCCATGAAATCTTATTTTTTATTGTAGTCCGTTAAGAAGATGCTAATATTAACACAAGAGTCTGAGGTCAGTGTACAGACCATCAATTTTTCCAAGCACACTTGTGCATATGAAAGGTTTGACTGTGTTTCCTCACAATGATTCAACTTTTCCAAATCTTGAGTGTTAAGCATAGATTGTATAGGAAGAAAACTAACATTATAATAGGTGTATGACTTATGCGTTTTGGGAAAAAAAAAAAAAACAATTATAACCCACGTTATGATTCTGAAGGTAAGCTAGGAAGATGCGCAATGAAAATTCAGTTGAGAAATCAATAAAGCTCTCGATATATTTAATTACTGACCCTGGTACAAACGAGTCAACTTTCCATTGATTATACTGAAAATACAAGAAGGGAGATTTAAATATTAGTGGCTCCACTGCAGTTGTCTGCTTATAAAGCTTCTGCAATTCTTTTTTGTAGCCAAATGGAAAACAAAGTAGTTCTGTCACTTCTGCTGGAAGCAGTGCATGGTAATTGTACAAACCACATTCAGTTTCCCTGTTCCCTCAGCTTCTTGAACAACAACAACTAGAATTTCAAGATACTAGTTAGATCCCATGGTCTTTGGTTCACTGCTTTTTTCAAATACACCTGACAGAAACGGACTTGATTCATATACCTAAAGGTATTGACCCAACTCACTCTTGGTGCAAGTTCATTAATTCAAAAGTCCTAAAATAAAGGATGAGTTTGGCTCAATTCTATTGACTGCAATGAATCTGCATGACTCTGAAAGACACTATCCAGATTTTTCTATGAGACTATTATTATATTTATATAAATACTTTGCTCTCTTTATACCCTGTCCAGAGAGGTGCTAAATGGTGTGGAACCAATATCAGCAATCATAAACAAGCACGTCACAGTGCTCTGGCTACTAAATGGCATCACCTATTTTACTAAGTCAATAACAGAAAGGCTGAAAGAGACTTTGAAAGTGGTTTCTGACAGCTACTCGCTTCAAATGTTGCATTGCTGATTTACGTATTGCTGAAATCGTAGTTCTTATTCTATTTTGCCAGTAACACTACTGTAATTTAATGGCATAGTGGATTCATGGGGGAATCTTCGACCTTGAACATGCCTTCATGGACAAATTCAGAATGTCTTACAATGAAATTTTTTGTTTGCCTTTTTCAGGTCACTTGACAGCACTTGGTTTTATCAGTCAGACTCTTCAAAGTACTTTAGCAGTTTAGTTGAGTGGATTTTCTTAGGTTAGCAAATACTATCTCAGATGAAAAATTAGTAATGTTATCTTTCTTAAATGACAGTTTAATTAGAACTTGTATAGTGCCCTGTTGGATCAGATTTTGCCCTTTAGGATGTCCAAATATATTCACTGTGATGTACTTCAGCTGGGTCTTATACTTTATATTTCATTGCTTTGTGTTTGCTTTGTATTTTATTTTTTAAACACTGACACAAACAGTAGATGTTAAAAGTTGTTTTTTTTTTGTTTTGTTTTGTTTTTTTTAAGAATACATATGATGTCAAGAATGCTGTCTCTAAACCCGTGGTATCTTTACGTCAAGGGTCAATGTGGCCACAAGTTTGGTCTACCTTGTGCAGGGACATGACCTCGTGTCCTTCTTGTCTGATTCAAAGTCCCTCTTGGTCCTTATGGTCACTTGGTTAAGAAATACCACATAACTTATCCAAACAAGTGTAAGTTTGAATAGAAATACTACTACTACTCAAAACAAATTATTTGTAGAATAGAAGAAAAGTATGTATTGATTCATATATAAAAAAGCCCCTTCAAATTTTGGGCCAATTGTTACCACTGATATAGGCAGCAGCAGAAGTGACTGTTCTGAGTATACAGGAATGGTTGTGAGTTAGTAAACAGCTTCCAACACAGTGAAAAGAGCTAAAGAACTGATGACTGCAGTCTCACTTTCTGTTTCTCTTCTTCATGTCAGCCTTCTCAGCAACTTAATTTTATAAGAGTGTCAAGTAAGAGATCTCTTCCCTTTGTGTTTGAAGAATGCCTCACCTATTAAAGCCCTGGTAGGGGTCCTCATGTGCTACTGTAATAGAAAGAATAATGGGATTTTGTTTTCATTCTGAGTGCTTAAAAATCAATAGTGTTGGGGATGAATATTCCCTCATAAAAGTAGAACTGGTTTTCCTACTGAAAGCGTGCATTTTGAACAGCCTGGTGTTATTGTGGCATTACAATAAGTGTAAGCTGGGCCTCATGCTGCTGTTCATAGGCTTCTTGCTCACTTCACTGGCATTAGTCTCATCAATTTTTTTCATCTGCATTTGTGACTGAAGTTTTAGAAAAGCTTTTAGTTTGATATTAGCCAGTTCATGTAAAAAAAATCCTAAATTCTCCTGGGCTATTGACAAGAATGTTGCTTTAGCAGCTCCAAAGCACCCCTCTTCATTTGCGTGCCGTCAAGACTTGACTCCAGAATTTGTTCTTAAGAGTAGCTTTCACGTTGACCTCTCAAGAAATGGAATTCAAATTCTTACACCAAAGTAATTGTAGTAATCTCAGGCTACTGGATGAGATTTGAGTGGCACTGTCAGGTTACTGCAGGCTATCTGCTCCCACTCCTTACCAGGGGACAGATCCAGAAGTACTCAAGGTGGCAGGTACATAGGTCTATAAACACTTTTGGGGCATGAGTTTGTGATTGGAAAGACACAAAATGGAATTAGTAATTGATTCAGAACCAAAAGTGGGAAGTTTTTTTTTTTTTTTTTTCTTAGAAAATTAGTAATTAAGCTTACTGCCACAAGGTGCTCTGAAAGTCAAAATTACACTTATATTTAAGAACAGATCTGAATAAATTATTGAGGGATAAGTTCATTAATGGTTATTTAAAATGATGAGTCTTATTTACATTTCTAATTCAACAGATCTATTAACTGGTTTTTGGCAGAGGATGTGAGGGGGATGCTGACA